>NW_006494610.1:5841133-5870982 GCF_000325575.1 Pteropus alecto
GAGGTTTTGAAGTTTCTGTGCTTCAGTGACTGTTAGAGAAGAAGAGGTGTTAGTGTTGCGGCGAAGTCTTGATTGTCTGCCTTTATGAATGAAACTGACCTAAGTCACCTGTTACCTCCAGTTTTCAGATTGTTTGAACTTCTCTGGCCGCACAATACAGACGGAAGCCTGAAGCAGTATAGGGACCTACAGCGTCTGCAGCATGGGCTGGTTCTGTAGGATTGTCTGTCTTTTCTGGGGAGTGTTACTTACAGCAAGAGCAAACTACCAAAATGGGAAGAACAATGTGCCAAGGCTGAAATTATCCTACAAAGGTAAATCTTTATTTTTTTTTTCTTTTATTTGGCTAGATTTGTAATGCTCCCCACCCCCTTTCATTCCTTGAACTCCCTCCCAACCCAAATCATAAAACCTTTAGTTTAACCCCAGAAACCTATATGATTGTGTGTTTCTTTCTGGGATAATTTAAACACTTTTTTAAATAAAAGCATGTCTTCCGTTTGATATGATAACTTAAACGCAAACAAAGAACATTTAATCACATTTGCAGAGAGGAGCTAAATGCCCGGTAAAAGCTGATCTGTACATGTGTTCATATGTTCTGTTATTTTTTTTCTGATTCTACTTCTATTAAAATATTTTTAAAACTACTATTGCAAAAATGGTCCCTTTGTAGATGTGCATGCCTCACCTATACTAATCGTTTTTGATAAATTTTATTTTCTTAGTTTTAGACACTAAATGGTTAATCATCATCATGAATATTCAGTTTGTTCAGATCTGACAATCAGATGCTTAACATAAGCAGTAGGTCATGGTTTGCCAAGAGAATATAAACTGGAGAGAACAGACTAGTTTTTTCCACAGTGTGTTATGATTGTACAAAAGACTGTGTACTTGGCTAATTGGTGTAAAGCTAAAGCCTTTGAAATATAATGTTATTTAATTCCATATGTACTTCAGTGAAAAATGAAGACACATTACTTCCTTGTTGTAGAACTTGTTCTGTGAACTTCTTTTTCTTAAAGTATACGTTTAAGAAAGAAAAAGAACTTTATCACCTGGTTGCTAGTACTTTACTTGATTATAGTTTAATGTGTATGCTTATTTTTTTATGAGGATTCTAAAGATAATAGTTGTTCTATATTTGTTTAGTTAGATTTTATAGATAGAAGTATAAAATAATGCTAACATAGATTCCAAAATAATATAATTTTTAATGGAAGAGAATATTTATATAACTGAGGTATTATTAAAGTGGAGTTGAAGATTAAACTGTTTAAACTCAAGTAGTTTTACTCCCTAAGGTATTGCTTTCTCATAATTGTCAGATTTCTAGAATTGGAAGTAGGGCAGTGAAGTCTTTAAGTTATATTCTGTTTTTAACTTATAATGTGAAAGATTTATTGAATCTACCTATAGAGATGTCTGTCTACTGTATGTTTCTCTTCTGCCAAAAAACATATTTTTTAATTTTCACATGATGGGAAAGATCCTTTTCTAAATGCTCTAGTGTGAATGAGGACCATAAATAGGAAAGACATGTAATTTTCACACTTTAGATTAGAAAATTAAACACCTATTAAATGTGTTTATTTGGATTTAATATTTGTTGGATAAAATACGTTGAACTGGAAAACATATTTATTTTTGGTATAAAATTTTCTTGATTATTAATATGGGAATGAATTTTAAACATAAGCAAACATAATTTTAATTGTACTCATTCAAGATATTAAAACTTATAGAAATCATTAAATACTTAGTTATATATCTATTATATCTCTAGTAACTATCTTTAAATTATTTCCACAGTACATGATATTATGGCATGTGTATTTTCATCAGTTTTTGCTTTCTATTTTCACTTTGAGAAGATGTCACCAAATAATTCTTAGGTTGATGGTCAATTTTATGCAAGTTTGAATGCCTTTTAAGTAAGTTTTACATACAACTTCACTTCTTGAAGATGTGAATGGCTAGGCTATAATTTTAAAATAACAAGTTTAAACATGAAATACATATTAAAAATTATTAGATTTGCATATGCTTCTCTAAGTGCTAATAAAGTGTAAAATAAATAAGAATTGAGAATTCTGCTTATTTATTCTGCAAAAATTTTATTTCCCTGGCATTGGATTATAGAGAAGGCACCAGTACTTCCTATTATTAAAAATATTGCATTTAATTAGAATAGCCCTTTATTATATACACATACTTTAAACTGTATATATTTGACATTATCTTATAAGCTCTTTTTAGTAATGGCATCCATTAGAATTATTTTGGTTTTTTTAAATTGAAAACTTCCTTAAAGTTATATAACAATTCTATTGCTATACCTAGAGCTTAGCAATTTGATAAAATAAACCGTGAAATGAACAAGAAGGGGGAAAAAAGGGAATGGCCTAAGCAATTTTTCTTCTGTCATTTTATTGGTCTGTCATTACCTTTTTGTCTCTCCTTGTACACTTGTTTTGCCAAAGCCTGGTAGCCAATTGTCAATACTTTGTTTCTAAACTAAAATAGACATTTTTTTAGCTGCTTCTTTTTCCTCCTTAATTAGATGTCAAACACAGTTAAAACATCCACTGCATTGCTCTTAAAAATATTCCAGCATGATTCATGAAGAGTTAAATCCCTGCCAACCCTAATTTCCCATGGTCACTTGTTTTCAAAGATCCACCATTAACTCTCTCTTTGCTCAGGTTGCCAAGACAAAGTTTCAGGCAATCACTGTGCTTACTTTCTACTTGTCATCTTGCCTGGTAGGAGATGAAAAATATTTAATATGTTAAATAGGAAAGACAAAGAAGAACAAGGAGGCAGCCTTTGTAGTGGGTGCACCTACATACCTAATAAGGTACCTCTTTACTTTCTAGGAAAAAGGAATTGAATAGATGTTTTAGGACCATCTGGAGAAGTGATAATATTAGAAAAATGGGGTATGCTGGCTTTTCCTCTGAACCAATCTGATTTAGAATCCTTGTGGGGGAAGCAAATGTGAGAACTCTGTAAATCTCAGCAGTCACATACAAATTATCCTCAAGAAATATTCACTTAGAGATATTTTTTCCTTCCTTAAATATATGTAACATAACTAAATGTTAAAAATGCTTCTTTTTAAAAAGAGTGCATAACAATTTATTTCCCTTTCAAAACTAGTCAAATTTCACTTTTCTCATGAAATACCAGAATATCATGTAATCTTCCTTTTGGAATGTGTGGTACAACGAAGACCAGAAAAAGCTATGGAAATCACAAGGAAATAAATTAGGTTTGGGGTTTTAAACAAATGACAAATGTTCCATCACTCAATGTAATTAGCTTTTCCAGGACATTGTATGCTTCAGTTTTGGTAGAAATCAAAGACACATGCAAGTATGAATGTGATGGTGATCACGTGAATCCCAATGTTAAATCAATGCCTTTAACTTTACCTTCATAAAGAAGGCTTACTAATAGCATTTAAATAAATGGTAGACATTTTAAAGTCTTTCTTTTCATACTTTGTAAAGCTTGTCTCCCTCAGATCAAGTAGTTGGTTTAAGAATAAAATTATTAGTTAAATTGAAATTGTCCTACATATCTTTCTGATACTAGAAGGTAATATTGAACTAAAAATTATTAAGTAAAATTTGCAGAAACTTTTTTATTTACATGGCTCAATATATTGTGATCACTTTAAAATTTAATTAATGTGAATGATGATTTACTTTATTATTTATTAAATTTGATTTTTCAGAGGTTTTCTTTACTTCTACTAAAGAATAAACACATCACACATACATATATATGAATATATGAATATATAAATGTCAAAACTTTATGTTAATATTTTACAGTTGAGAATAATATTCCTGGCAATCTATAGGTTATAAATTATAATAAATGCTTTACAAATAAAATTGTTATTGATTTCAAATGAAATTCACATTTTAAATTATAATATACTATATGTTATATATTTATTCATAATCTTTTGAGTCTCATAAAAAGTTTTAATGGATATCTCAAATATTTACATAATGGTATAGATTGAAATTTCTTATATTAAAAGTCTCCTCACAGTTAAACAGTTAAACTGGAAAGTGTAGGGGAATATATATTATGTGTACGTGTGTATATATTATGTGTACGTGTGTATATATATGTATATGTATTGTATATACACATCAAGAGCAAAGAAATGATAAATTTTTTGAAACACCTTTTGTCCAATAGTCATTGCATATTTGGCATCAGATCTCTGACTTGTTGATTCTTATATCATATGGCTTTTTCTTCTTAAATTTTATTAACTTTAAAAATCATATTTTGATTCCAAAATCTTCAATTTAAGCACACTGAAACTAGAAAATTTTATTCATCTACTTAACAAGTGTATCCTGGCAAAATAATAAAAATAAAATAAAACAAATCTCAATCACACATCTTGTGATCCAATGCTGGTCAGATCCAATGAGAGCTAGTGAAAGTCTCCAATTTGTAGCTTCTGTATTTAAAGCTACCAAATAGATTGGCCCTTAAATAATAATTTATATAGTGTAAACTTTAGTCAGTAGGAAAATAACTTAGGTCACAAAACCATCCCATATAAGCCTTTAATCCGCCAACTTTTGATAATGATATTCAGTAATTATTAGCTTAAGTAAACCTGAACATGGAAGAGATCATTTTTCCAATTCTAACTTTTTATATTGTTATTTCTCTTCATATAAATTATATCCAAGACTCCACTACTGTCCGTGATATAAAATATCTAGATATTTAGGCAACAAGATAGATGTATAGATCTGCAATAATTAATTTCTCTTTATTTCCTTATTTTTAATTATTACACAAATCAACATAAGTAAAAATATTTCGTGAATTTTGGTCAATTACACTTAAATTCCATATTCGAGAATTAATGCAATTAAAGGATCTTTCATAAATAAATTTAATTATAATTAATTAATATGATTGCATATGTTCCTAGTAACAAAATTAAACTGTTAGTTGCAGAGCATAATCTATTTATGCTTAGTATGAATACATAATTATATTTGAGATGTGTACTTTAAGTAACTTATGAAGTTATCATGAACTTCAAGTGTGCTGTAAGAAATTCTGTGGTTTAACTTCTTATCTCAATTTTCCTCATTTAATCTTCAATGGCACACCTACATATCACAGTTCCACAGGTCAGAACATTATACCTTTACATCTTTTGAAGAAATTTTAATCTCTAAAGTCAGCACCATTTTAAATATCATTTGTGCTTGAATTTTTAATATCTTCGAGAGACCAGTACTAGAATAAATATTTAATTGATCATTATCCAACAATGTTCATTTACAAAATCATGATATATTATGTATAGTTACAGATTAATTGATTAAAACGATGCATTTATCAAAACTTTTTGAAAAAAATTATGGTAACTGATTTATTAATGCAAAGTTGTATATAAAATCTCCAAAATTCATGATCGAATCTAAGTTTAGTGCATGTAGCGAAACCTTATTTTTCAAAAGACCAGTAGGTCTAAACATAAATTAGAACAAGTATGTGTCTTGGGATGGATTTTACCCCTCATGACTTCTAAGGTGCTATTTAAAGGCATTATCATGATTTGCAGTTCTATGCTTCCACTAATAGATGGCACTAGCAATTTGTGACATCTCTTTCATTAGTTTGGAAATGGGCAGGCTTCTAGGATAAATACACAGAGTAACATGTGTAGGCTGAGCTTAAAAAAACTGGCATAAGAGTCGGGAGATATAACATGCACAAAATAGAAGTATTAGTTAAAATAAAATTTGCTAAAGATTTTGATGTGCTCTTTGCCCATCTTTATTGTTACATTTTGATCCTGTAACAATAAATGGTTCTAAGTAAAAAAAATTAAATAAATAAAATATTTTTACTTAAATGAGGTTTCACATGTGAAATTGATCTGTAAAATGGAAACAAAATAATCAGTGACATAGTAGTACTAAACAATCCATTTCATGTGTCTATATATATTAAATATTTTATATTCATTCATATATATATATATATAATATGTTTTTTTTTTCTTAAGCCTGAGTCATAAAGTGAACTTAACAAGAAAGAGGCAGTGTGCTTGTGGCATGTGATTGCCATAGTTTATAATTAAATAGTAGCTCATTGAGAAGATAAAATAATGTTAGTAAATTATGTTTGGTATATTTTTAAAAGAATGACTCCTTTTAGTTTGTAGGTTACATACAATGCAATATAAAGATGATGTATTATAGAACTGTATGCTTGAAATCTATATAATTTTATTAACTGACATCACCATAGTAAATTTTAATAAAATTAAAAAAATATTTTTTATAACTAAACATACAGAAGAATCAGTAAATTCTATCTGACACAAATGTCTCCAGTTGCTATCTCCTTCTATTGCCAAGACATAAACATAAGTAAAAATAGGGAACCCGTATACTATTTCCAAACAGTAACAAAGCTGGACTCTGTCAAAGCTAGGATAAGAAAATATACAGTTTATACTCGAATTAAGGAATAAAGATAAGCAAAAATAAAATTATGTTGATAAATATGAACAATGAGTTAGTCTTAGTATTTTCTACAAGCTTAGCATAAAACTTCAAGGGATCACAAATTTAAGTAGTCTTGTCATCTCCTGAATGAATCATTAAAACTGCATTTTCAGGTTTCCTTTACTTGGATGGCTGCAGCGTGGGAAACAATGTTGACCAAAACTTACAGTAACTTAATTCGTTGCTGCAATTATAAACATGTCATTAGATAAAATATAACATCACCTCCTTCAGTCTTCATCTGCAAATTAAATGAAGCTTAGTTCTATTGAATACATCAAGTGACTTCCTTGATTTGTAAAACTACTTGTGTGGACCACCTTTGTTGCTCCAGATTCTGAAGGTCTCAAGGCCAGATCTGTATTGTTTTTCATTATAATATTCTTAATGTCTAGCACATATCACTCATTGTTAAATGAATTTATGTTTTATTGGACATACTTTGTTTTTTAAATGCATAATATACCTCCTTATAAGTGAGTATAAAAAGAATACAAATTTATAGTAAATAGTTCATTATAGGTGAATTGTACATTATAATGTTGTAGAGAAAGTAAACTCAGTGCTAGATCTTCAGGTCGGTTGATATCAGTGGAGGCATTTCGGAGTGCTCAACTGGTGTGAGTAGCAGGGATATTTCCACAAAGTGTCTCCTCTGAACCAAACCGATTCCAGAACTGAATGAGAAAGTATCAGGGTTATCTTTGCCTGCAACTAAGAGATGGAGAATATATAATAATACATACCTCTTAGAAGACAAGGAACCAAATTGAGGAATTATTTCATTCTTTTTGAAGAATATCTTGATTTTCTTTATTATCATGTCTCAGTACACACAGCTAGAGAAGAGAGTGAGTGAGATTATTCTAAAACCAAATAGTAGCTAAAGTTAAATTTGTTGTCATCTGTCTTGTTATGTCTGAAACTTTGTGTAAAACAAATTGGTCCTACCAAAGTTGAAAGTACAATTACTTAAAAATTTAAATTGGCTACATATCATTGCCCACACTTTTGGGAGAATCCTGGCTTTGCTCTCTAACAACTTGCTAAGATTTAGTATTGCAGAGCCTTCCTTGCTTCCTACTACCCTTGATTCCGCTTATCAATTGCAGTAGTTGCTCACTCCCCCCTTGCTTTTTGTCTCCAACTCAGCCTCTTCCCTTGGCTTTGTGCTATATGACCAGGGATATCACTCACCTCCACCCTCAGCCCTTGCTCCTGAGCCATCATTTGACCAGAAGAGTAGATATGGTAGGAAACAGCCACAGGGATTTTTGCTAAACTGTGAATATACAAAATATATATTGAGTTATTTGTTTAAGATCCCAACTTCATAAAATTAAGAGGATGGGGGTGCATAATAGGATAATTTCCTTAGTCCTCTTATGGGTCTATAATTAATGCATAGAATATGAATTTATAATATTTGATGTTAAATTCTTATAAAATATATGTTAGTCTTGTGAAAAAGTAGAAGTATCAATAAGAAAGGAGAGTAGAACAAATACTAAGAGTGTCTTTACGTATAAATCATAGCTATTAAGAGGTATCAAAAAAATAATTAAGATCTAGTTCCAACTCTTAAGAAATATAAATGGGGGAAGTCAAAGCAAAGTTGTTTATACCTTAGTACTTTCCAAGTACTTGTGAATTTTCATGATATATGTTAGAAATTTTAATTTTTTATCTTCAAATTTGGACTTTCAAAAGAATAAACTGCTCTGTTGTGAGCACACTTTTAAATTTAGTTTAAATAAACCTAGGTTTCCTTCAGCTATGTAAGTGTCAATTATTTGCAACTTCATTTAGAATTAATAAGTACTTGCTTGTATTCTATTTGTAACACACACATAAACCTACATAAGGCATGTGAGGGATTTCTTCATGAATAAGTAGATTCTTGGATAAACAAAGTGAATATAATAGGACTTCTGAGGAAGGCAGTATCACATCTACCTGAAGACTTCTGGGGGCTATTTAAAATACGTACAAGGAAAGTGAGCCTTGAAAGACAAGAATGTGAGAAGGCAGAAGTAGAGAAGAGTGGTAATTAGCATTATCAAAAACTTTCTTGGTGGTTCGTTTTTCTTTATAGGAAAATAATATATTTTTATTTGGTCTATATAATACTATAGCTATATATATATATATATATATATATATATTTTACATTTAAATGCAATGTGGAAACAAATCTGTGCTTTAACAAGGGAAACTTAAAGTTGCAGCATATCAGGCTAGGAACGTTTGAGAGTTAATACGTGATTGTCTAGGTTTAACTAAACATGAGATCAAGATGGACAAGTGATGCATACTTGTGATGACTTTTCCACAGTGGTCGCAGTAGTCTTTTGGGCTTATCCAATTCTCCTTTTGGATTTGTATATAAAATACATGTCCAGGCTTTCTTCTAATCAATGAAAAAAAGAAAGAAAAGTTGAGTTTGGGTATCCAGTGCAGAAAACACTGACTATAGTTCCTACTGCTATAGTCAGTAGCCCTTCCATTGAGCATCTTGTCTGTAGGCCATTTGTGCTTGATGTAATTGCCTCCACAAGGATGCACACAATATTTCTATTCTCTAGTTCTTCCATCTCCAGAAATCACTGACTATAGTTCCTTGAAATTATAAAATGCACTGGCTTTTATTCTTGTTTCCCTAGCTAATTCCTATATTTTTTTTTTCTGATTTACTTTGTTATTTCTTTAACTAGTCCACCAACAAGTTGTGAAGAGAAGCAATTGATATTTTACAAATTATGTTTGTTTTTAATATGAAGACCTATGTCATCTACATGATGAATATCAGATATTAAATTGTCCTTTTAACTGTAGATTCTTGCTATATACCATGTATCTTTAAATGCAAAGTCATATATTCCATATATTTTAATTCATTTAGCACTTTGTTATCATTCAGGTTGTTTCTCTGGCTCACTTAAGAAAAATGTAGTTTCAGAACAAAAGGTTATTAAAATCTTGGAACATTTCATAAAATATTAGACAAAATTGTAGGTTTGTGGTATTTTTTAACACAAACTGCAAAAAGTTGCTTCTAGAGTTTGATCATAATAATATAATCTCATGTACTTGCAGAATTACATATACTAGTTGAAGAACTACATAAATCAATGTGTTTATATGTAGTACACATGTATGTATAATAGATACAAGAAAATTATATTCAATTACATTATGTTTAATTGGGAATTAGACAAAGTGGGATGCCAATCACTAGAGCACAGAACTGAGTTGAAAAATCATTGAGAGAGAGTCTCTCCCTTTGCTTGATGTCAGATCTTGAGGAGTTCAGCATTGTCTTTGATCTTGTCTTTAATGGTTAACTTTCCCTGAACAACTTTTACTATACAATGCTGCTCTCTAGCTGAGTTGTCTGCAATCTCTTAGGCACAGCTACTCCAAGAAATGGCCAAAATGTCAGTAGCCCTTCCATTGATCATCTTGTCTGTAGGCCATTGTGCTTGATGTAATTGCCTCCACAAGGATGCACACAATATTTCTATTCTCTAGTTCTTCCACCTCCAGAGTGAAGGATGTAAGCAAGATACAAATCCCCCCAGCACAATAACCTTTCATACTTCCAGATTTAAAACATAGAACCTTTTTTTAAACTGATTCTGTTCCCTGTCCCTACCTGGGAAAATTACTTTCTCAGATGCTACAAGTTCTGGGGACTAGTTGCTGAGCCAGCTGGAGACTTTTGCCTGCATGTCTCCCACATGTGGAAGGCCACAGAATACCTCACTTGAATCTCTCACAGGGAATTAAAACTTACCTTGTTCAAAACTGTACTCAACGTTCTCCCTACAAACTTGTTTTTCTTCCTTAGTCCCAGTGTCATAAATTGTAGTCTGTTTGTCCTAATTGTCCAGGCCAGTCGCATCTTTGCCTTTTCTCTCACTGGCCCACCTTATATCTAAATAGATGTCCTATAGATTATACCTCTTGAGCCTATCTCTCAAATCTGTCCTATTTTCTCTTTCAGGTTAAATCGGACCCTTATCGTTACTTGTCCTACTATGGCAACAGCCACCTATAATTATTCTCTTTTCTTTTTGTCATTACTGGCTATAATTCTTTTCAAAATTCAAATCAAATTATAATTTTTCCTTATTTTAAGTTCTTACTGATTAATGCCCAAACTCCTTAGTTTGACCTATAAGAATGCTTGGTATAAAGGAGTATAGAGTATAGAGAAAACTATTTGGAGGTCCTGCAGTTGTTCAGATATGAGGATGAAGAAATTAGTTCCTGAATAAGGGTCATGATAATGAAAATGAGAAAGAAAATCTGAAGATGAAACACATTGAGCGTGAATAGAAAAATTAGGTTTGACAAATGACCGTGTGTAGGAAAGATCTAAAGAATTTGAGATTATTGTTCTTAGTGTGTTTTAAAATTTCTGCAATTGGAAATGTGCTGCAAACATTGATAGTAACTGGTAAGCAAAACTTTCTTCACCTTGCAGCACCAACAATGCCCCAACACAGTCATCTTTTCATACCACACCTGTGAACTTTACTTTCTGGGTATGTATTCTCCCACCCTCTCTTTAGTTTACTGATGTATTCTTTCCAATAAACATAGACTTGAGTATCTCCTTTGTGAAGCTTCTGAAGAGGCTGAGAGGTATAAAACAAATATGGCAACTGTCCTGAAGAAACTTACTATTGAAAGAAGACACAGATTGTCACCTCATCACACCTGTTCTTTATTCATCTTATTTTCAGCAAGTGCAGAGTCTTGTTCTTGGTAGAGTCTCATTAGATATTCCTTGAATGAAATGATTGAAGGAATAAGTAAGGAGGTAGCAGATAATTATTGCAGGTGAGAGGGCTAAGGAGCAGAGATGAGAACACACATATCCTAGTTTAATTTAAAGGTTTGTAAAATAGAGTAGTGAAATATTTGATTTGAAGAAAAATCATTTAAGGCTGCAGAAACAGTTTAGATAAGAATGAATGATAAAGAATTTTGAAACAGATGTTACAAGATTCAAATTTTAGATTTAAACAATAGATGATGAAACTTTTTAAAGTTTACAAGTGAGTGATATTTGCAAAACAATGCTTCAGAAATCCAGAAACCTGAGGTTTGCCTTCAGTTCTTAGCATTTGAGATGCTAAACAAGATTCTGAAACAAATGGCTATACTGCAGATTAGGCCTCACATGATGACCTGTTCTCCTGGGGTTCAAAGACTTCATATGTGGACATGTAGCTTGTCCTTATCTAATAAAGCAATATATTTTCATGTCTGGAAAAATTCAAGTCATATTTAAGAAAAACTGTAGATAGTTGTGTAAAATTGTAAAATCCAACAATTAAGTGTCATTTAGAACACAGTTCTCTAGCTAAAAATATTTTATGTCACATACTACTTCCTTGAAATTTTCTTAGGTTTATGGCAGAATGGACATTTAGAAATTCTGAGATGAACTGTACACAAGTTTTACTCTATCATGATGTCACAATTTGGGCAAAGCCACATATCAAGGGTGACCTTTTTTTCCCCAGCTCACTATATTAGTGGGTTCATCATTTTTTTTATGGATATATTTTTTTCCCACTGAACTGATTGATGTGCAAGGATTCACTACTTTGCACTTGATTCTAACTAGATGAAACTGGAAGCTGGGCTCAAACTGAGCAGTTATTCTTATGACTCCACTCCCATGTTAGACTCTCACATACTGATCTGCAGCCATAGGGTTTCTTAGTTTCACTGTGTATTCTTCATGTTCAGTAGAGTCTCAACTTTCTCTTGCTTCCCAAAATGCCTACTCAGAACAGAATAATAGAGCAGACATCCTCTCTCTATCATTCGCCTCATAATCCAGACAACTTCCTGAGAAAGATTGCTAGCAAAACAACAAAATGATACCAAGAGACTAAAAAAGGTTTTTTTCCTGCACACATAAAATTACTGAGCAAGGCAGAATCAGTGTCTGTTTTGTTGTTTCATCAAAAACAATGTTGCTTCATCAAAAACAAAATTAATACTTAATTGATTGGCTTTGCTCTTTAGCCATCATATCGGAGAAACTGTCTACTCTATGACTATATTTCTGTCTACAACTATATAAACATTAGCAAACTGATTTTTAAAGACTATGTTTAGTCCATTTTAAGCAGATGACATATAAGGAAGTAAAATTAGTGATGCTATAGCAATTTGTTTCTTTGGTACAGATCTCAGTCTATAATATTAAACTATACAACACATAACACACACTATAGACCACATTATCCCAAATGAATTGCACATTTACATGTTACACCATCGCTTTTACATAACTTAGTTTTCTTTATAGATAGACATAATGGCTGAATGCCCCTAATGTGTCCCACCTAAACAGCCAGATTTATTGCCTTTTTGTATTTCCAAAAGAATAAAATTTCACATTCTTGGAAGATGCAAAATGATAGCACATATTCAATTAAAATATATATATTGATAGTATATAATGTCATTATTTAGTGTTGTTGAATAGTAAGTCATGCTATGTTTAGCAATGTTCAAGTACTTGCTTGTTTGCCTATTGAAAAGTAATGGCTTTTTCTAAATTAGCTACTAGAACAAAACTTTCACAAGGACAAGAAGAATCTTAGCGTAGTGACGAAAACATTGACTTTACTCCGGACTTTTCTAAGTGTAAGAGATGGGCATGTCATTAGCTTTTTTTAGCCTCAGATTGTTCTTCTCTAATGTAAAATAATTACTTCATGGTAGCTGTTATCAGGATAAGACAACACATATTTAAGATGCCCAATCAGTGCTCAGTATATATAAAATATTCGGTAACTATTAATTCCTTGAGGCAGATAAATAATTGCACAAATTCTAGATTTCTGTCTTTTGCTCATTTGGATGAGTATGATGCATGTATTCTCTAGCTATTATTCATCTTAGGAATTATGTTAATCATAATATAAAGAAATCCACAATTGTCATATTTTTAGTGCACTTTTTTCAAAGACCTTGTAGCATAATTGTGTGAATGTTTAAAAACATGAAGTTTGTTGATATCAACTCTCAGTCAACATATGAGGAGGCTTCATAAAAAGCTAGTGTGCAAGTAAACAACTGATGAAAAATAGCTGAGTCTAATATTCGACCTTTCAGTCCTACATAAGTAAAGTCAAAAGTTTTGATGATGACCTATGCTTGATACAGTTTTAAGTATAATTTCCATAAAATCTGTATAAGTGTATACATAAAGCTAATGATGAGGATAAAAGCAGACCTGTTTTTTAGGTCTTCTGGTTATTAGCACTTATTGAGCCAATCTGAGCAAGGAAGCACCTGTTTCTTTAGGAAAGGCTTGCCTGAATCTCACAGACTATAAGTTCCAATTCATGTTTTCAACATGAACCAAAGTCAGTCATTTAATATTAACTAAAAATAACCAGGAAATGACTAGTTTTATTTGCTCCTGTACTTACATCATATCCTCTCAAATGGTGTAATGGTTGCCTTGAATATTATTTTGTTATGACTTGGTCCATGAAGACACAACATCCTTCATGACAACTTAAAGAATATTGAATTCACATAAGAATTAACACAATATTCCTATTTAATATGTCCCCAAGACTAAATGAAACTCTGTAGATATAAAGTCTGAGTGAGTCTTTCTGGCCAAGTCTATGAACCACCTGTGATCACAAATATCCCATTTGCAGGAAAGAGGATATTCATTCACTCAAGAAAATAAACTTTCAGTCTGAAACTAGTAAATAGAATGAAGAACATGTTGAGAGGAACTTAAAGGGGCTTTTGTCTAACAGAAGACACTTAGGAGGCAAACTGGGAAATCTAGATGTCATTAGAAAGGAGGTGACACTAACCACAGTTGGCTTTTAAAGGATTTTCTGGAAGGCAGAAAAATTCCTTTAGAAAACTTTTTATGTACCAGCATGAATAAATTTTTTAGGTACTCTAGACAAAGATGAATTTTATTTCATTGTGGCTTTAGCCATATTACAATGCTCATAAACTATTTTACCTTATGCCAGACATATGGAAGCAATCAGTATATGTAAATGATATGAGAAGGTGAGGTATAGTTTTAGCTTAAAAATGAAGACTGTCTGTGGTTATAAATCATAACCACATCACAAAGAGCAATGTGCCTTTTAATAGCAACTTAAAAGGTAAAAATAATCAGTGATAAATTCTTAAAACTACCAGTGTTTTCTTAGTAAAGAACAATAAATGTAAAATACAGTGCTACATTATGCTGTTATATTTTTAGAACACAATATTCAAAGGCAAATTTTTTTTTGCCTTAAGTAATTGTTAAAATGTAAGTATCTGTAATTGGACTTAGTTACATCAATGTATTGCTGAAAAAGTAGTCTTGTCACAGGTTGCATTTAATATTTTAATATTTTAATATTGTATTAAGGTATAATTGACATACAACATTCTATTAGTTTCAGGTGTACAACATAATGCTTCGATATTTGTATATATTGCAAAATGATAACCCCAATATGTCTAGTTAACATCTGTCATCATACATAGGTACAGAACTTTTTTTTCTTGTAATGAAAACTTTTAAGATTTATTCTCTTAGCAACTTTGAAATATTCAATACAGTATTATTAACTATAGCCACCATACTGTATCTTATATCCCCATGAATTATTTATTTTGTAAGTGGAAGTTTGTACCTAAGGGTTGAATTTCAAACTGACTACAGTCATTTTTTATTAAAATAAATGTCTCCTTCATTTTTTATTAGCATGATATCAATTTGTTTTTGCCTGTAATATACTCTTTCTACATATATGTGTATGTGTGTGTATATATACATACACTTTATAACGCTTCATAAATTTCTAACATATAACCCTGAATCAATCAAATCTCCTAGAAAAGAAAATATATATAATGAAAATAAATGTTTTCCTTTCTTTAAATTCAAAACAGTAAAAATTTAATTCTCAATATGATGGTGTTATGTCTTTAAAATATTTATACCATCTGCTATATGTAAAGCTGGATATTAAAATAACATGAATTTAAAGAATTGTTACTAGACACACACATCCACATGCACACACACACACACACACAAATTAGAGGAAGGAAAGAAAATAAGGTAAAATGAAATAAATCAAAGATAAATATTTATGCATTATCTTATCTTTTCAATGGGAAAAAAAGCACGAGGTCATATGTTGTTAGACTAAAATTAGGTCTTTTATACTCTCAATTTACTCATAATAAAATAAAATAAAATAAACTCCACTCATTCTCACATATTTACTTGAAGGGACCAAGAAATTAATCATTACACTAAGTATCTAAATAAAATTTACCAATAATTAAAGGAAAGACATAGTCTTGAAACCTTGGCTCAACATGTCATCATCCTTATTCAATAGGCATGTTCTGGGATAAATATAAAAGACACAGTCCCTGTGCAGATGGATCTTGCTCTCAAGTGTCAACCCAGACTAATAAGAGTTCAATATATCATGGAGCTAATAAAAAAATAAATAGAAATTTCAAAAATAGAATTAATTCCACAGTTTACTAGACAAATGATAGTTGCCATTTGGAGTTTGTTACATACAGCAGTAGTAGAGAAATGTGAGGTGAGAGAATGATGGGAAATAGAGGACGAAGCAGAGAAGCACTGACTAAGCATTCTGGACTTGAAAAGTGCTAAAAAAGAGACAAATCCTTCAATCCAGATGTGTGTGTGTGTGTGTGTGTGTGTGTGTGTGTGTGTGTTACAATTTGATTTAGGGTTCTACTATAACTCTGATCACTCTTGGTATATATTTCGACATTATTGTGCTCTTGCTTCTTTAAATATCATTCTCTTTTTTTTTAATCTGGGAATGTTCTTTTAAAACTTCTAAGTTTATTTCAAATGGACAAAAATTTATTAAGTATGACTATACATCAAACATTATAATGATTACTAGGAATAGAAAAACATAGGATCAATTTCTTTTCTTAAAACCTTACAACATTGTTTTAGAGAAAGTATACCACCCAATGATAAAGCAAATTGGTCCATGATTTAGATATAAAACAAACACTATGAAGTTAGTCAGTGACAATGGTATGCTATTGAACATGAGGAAAATATATTTTACAGGGAGTGAAAATTAAACTGGACCTATAAGAATAAAGAAATTTTGAAAGAAAGAATGAGAAAACCTTTCTCACAGAAGCACAGTCTAAAAAAAAAAAAAAGAAGAAGAAGCACAGTGTGGAGACATGAGGCATTAAAGTGTACAGCTTATGTAGAAAACAAAATTAATCTTAAAAGAAAAAAAAGGGCAGATTGTGAGACAATGGAAGCTAATTCTGAAAATATGAGTATGTCAATGATCAGTGATTCTTCATAGTCTTTGACTCTTCCTATAATAACTACTAATATGGTATGCAAATGAGTACACTATAAATTATGGGATGTGTATGCATAAAGGTAACATGTGTTCTGCTTCCAAGGAGCACATTTAGTGGAAAGTTATGTCAAAACACACAGTATAGGACAAATGTGCAAAGAATAATACACCCAAACAAAGAACTGCAAGAATTCAGCAAATTAAGATATCCCAGAGAGTCAAGGGATCAGGAAAGTCCTTATGTGAGAAAAAGAATTGAAAGCGGGCCTCAAAGAGAGAAAGTGTCAAGGGCATGTCATAAATTGATTAGTATTTTAGTTTGCCTAGGTGTACTTAAGAAAATCATGTAAATTAGGTACTAGTTGAAGAATCATTGGTAGTTAACTTGGCCTCTCTGAGCACACAATACATGCCACAAACGAGGTGACCAGTAACCATTTCATCTTTCACTCTTCAATTTCCAATGGACATGATTACATAACTCATAAAAATTATTGTCATCATTATTTTTAATTCATGTATTTGAATACATTCCAGGTGCATGATACCAAGGCCAGAACCACAATCTGGGTGGAATTCGTGGAGCCTAGTAACTAAGAACATGGCTTTAGTCATCAAAGATATCTGAGTTCAAATCTAACAATTATTGTCTATGTGACCTTAGAAAACATACCACACTAAAATTCAAATTTTATTTTTGATAGGCTAATAAAAGATCTATTTTGGATGCTAGTATAGAGTATATGAGACTTTGAAGGTACTTTTTAAAAACGCATCATGGTTACACTAAGCATAGTGATTGGCATGGTGTCTAGTAAGAGACGTAAACAGAAGATACAAAAACAGCTCACAATATGAGATATCAGGTTAAGTGATACAAGTGCTGAGTGGATAAGTGTAATGGAAAAGCAAAAGGAATTCTTCACAGGGAGTGAGATAAGAGCTGAAGACGGAAGGAATGGTACAAGTAAGAAAAGTCAAGAGTTGAGATAATGGTGTGAGCAATTAGGTAAGTACATAACCTGTGTTTTGGGGAAAAAAAACAACTTGCTTGATTATCTTTTCCCTTTATTGTATTAAGCATTAGGTTGAATAAATCATTTCAATCAGTGTGGCTACACTTGGTGATGTAGATACTAATTATTGTGTTTGACTTTGTATTATTTCCCTCATCTCCTGAAAAGATTGAGAAGTAGTGACTAGGCCAATATGTGTGAAATGGAGAGAGTTGACAGAGAAAAATGACTGGACATCCCAGTAGTTACAGCTAGTAATAGAGTTTGATATAATGATCTGTCCAGTAGTTTATCAAGATATTAAAGGGATAGGAGTGAATCAAATCAGAAAGGTGAAATCAAAGGGAGTAAATAAATGCTGTGAAGTGGATTGGGTAGGAAATTTCATTTAAAAAATATATTGGTTAACACTATTTTTTTTCTTATGTCTCTCATTTATTAAGATATGAAATAACTCTAGCTTATGAAATTATTTAAACTTTTGTAAAGGATATTAAATTATGGAACACTAATAACTAAATGGGGATATTTACTGAATGTACTTTATATAAAGTTAATGTAATAGATATCAGGCAAAAATGCATAAAAACTAAGTTATCACCAAATTATATTTTCTCACCATCTCATTATATTTCACTTATTATTAAAATTGTGCCTAATATGTAGTTCCTTTTAGCTCAGGTAAGGAATAGAGACTTTTACCTTATGCAACAATAATTGGTAGATACTATAGCTAAAAAACTAAGGTGATATATCATAATCATTTTGAAGAATAAAACACATGGTCTATCAAGGAAAACCAAACACAGGTAACCTATATGTAGGTTGTTTATTATAATAAGCTTTCTGATATGTTATGGATAAAAATATACTTATATAGCATAATAACTGCACACAGTAAAGGCTATGTGTTTTGTGTGCCCTTTAGTTCTCTCTTCTAACATCACAGTTCTAAAGGCATTCCACTGGATTTAAGCTCTATTCTTTTAACTTAAATGACTCATACAGAAGAATAAGCTTTATTCGAATGAGCATGCTTCATCATGTCTTTTTAATTTTTTGAAGTAGTATTTTCTTTTTCCCTGGGTACTACTAATAATAGAAGACTATTCCAAAAATGTTTTCAGGAAACTTGATAGCACCACTGAAGTAGTCCAATTTTATGGCTCAAGACAAGATATTATTATGCAATACGGAAAGAAAGCTAATATGGTGCCATTTTTTTCCAATTTCCAGAGTCAGTTATCTTCACTACTGAAACTGAATGTTGCACATTCTAAACTTAATGCATGCTACTAGGAAAGATGACTCCAGACTGAATTATCTAAATTACTTACTAAAGTAAATCAAAGTGATTGCTTTCAGTTTACAAACTTACAGTCAGAGTGGCTTGGACATGTGAGTGAATGGGGAATACTAGGAATTGCTCCCTGTCAAATCTGAAAGTTCTGTTAAATGCTCAAAGAAATACTTAGACATTCTTAAACACTACTCTTAAGTCTTAGATGTTAAGCATAGAAAGACCAGCTGTTCACTTGGTTTACAAATACTGATTCTTCTACGACTATCCTTGGGGAAAAGTGCTCATTTTTAAGTCACCATTCCAGGCTCTTATGGGTATTAATCTGGCACCCAAGTGGTTTTCCATGCCATCTTTCATAAATAAATAAGCACATATGTCTTGGAAGATAATAGATAATTTTTATTTTCTTTTTGATAGGTATACATCAAACTCATGGTATGTTTTCCATTAAATACAGGAAGAGAGAACCATTTGTGGTAGAAATACCAAAAGAAAACATATTTATACCCCTCAGATCTTTATTCCATTCTGTATATTCTGTATAATAATTTTTTGACTTGGATGCTTCTTTTTTCAAAGTTCTTACTATTCCACTAATTGGGACCTTTTTTAAAATTAATTCCACCATTTACAATATACCACAGAATAAATTCTTAATGTGCATTTTGCACCAAGATTTATATCTACTTAAATATAAGAACTGCATCTAAAGTAATTTATAAATTCAAGGAAACAAGACAAGGTATATGTTAAAAAAGGAGCAAGTAAATAGAAATAATTGTTTTTAGAAAAAAAATATTGAGAATTTTACTTCAGAATTGCATATTCAGGCTGTCACAGATTTATCATTTCTCATGCCAAATAATGTGATCGGACTGCTGTGAAAATTTAGTGCTTGTTAGTGTTGGTGAATCACTGTGGCCATAAATAAAAACTGCTATAAAACTTCAGAGCATTCTTTTGTGGGGCAGGCAAGGTTCATGTAGAGTTTGCTCCTATGCCTACTTCCAGACATTTAAGATTCACACATTAAGCATTTAATAGTACATGCAGTCACCTGATGGAATGTTTACCAGATTTTTTATTCAAAACAATGAATATAGAGAAAAAAGAGAAATAACTGTTATACGTTTCCAATCTAGACATTTATTCGCTATCATTTAGATAACCAAAACCATTTATTTGTGTTTCATGCTCTGCTCTTAAGTCATCCAGATGACTCTGAAAAAAGGGAATGAAATTTGTTTTCAAGAAAATTCTAGTTTTCAATGTTATAACCAAGATTCCAAATAACACAGAATGCTGATTACTAAACATGCCTGTGTACCTCCAAGTGATGAACCCTCATTCCTCAAAAGCAAGGGAAAGTTGACACTTGGATACTTAACTGGCATACATACTACAGAGACGTGCTGGTTTGAAGCCAGCCTTCGTATTCTCTTATACTGAAGATTGTTGGCATTCCTCAACATGGGTGTTTGCTGATGTTTGACATAAGATTAGCTCTAAAACAAATGTTTTTAAAGATACTTAAAAATAACTCTTATGTTTTTATTAGAGTAAATAATGATGAGGATAAAAATAATGTAAATAATCACAATTTAATGGGTATCTATTATTGGCCAGAAATAGTGCTAAGATTTTTGTGTAAACTATGTCATATAATTGTTACTGCAACTCTAGGTAGTATACATTTTTCATCCTTTTATGAATGAGAAAGCTGAGGCCCAAAGTGGAAAAAGTAGTAAGGAGAAAAGTTAGAATTTAAATTCCATGTCTGTCTGACATCAAAGCCTTTACTTTTTTTCCCCTTTAATTGTAGTAAAAACTCTGAACGTGAAATCTACCCTCTGAGTTAATTTTTAAGCACATATTATTGTTGATTACAGGTACAATGTTGTACGGTACATCTCTCAAGCTTACTCACCTTGCTTATCTGAAACTTCATGCCTCTTGAATACTAATCTCTCATTTCTCCCATCTTACATCCCCTGGTTACCACCATTCCACTCCTTTGATTCCATAAATTTGACTATTTTAGACATCTAAATAGCGGAATCATTACTTTTTATCACTGCTCTCCATTGAAAGAGATCTGATTCCAGATGATAGAAAGAAACCACTGTTCAAATGCTGCAACTCTGCAATTAAATTGTACATAATCATTCCAGTAGAAAAATGACATTCAAAAAAATTAGTTATAGAATCACAGTCCTAAAATTCTTAATATAAATTATTGCTACTGAGTTTTAGATTCTAAATATTCAGAAACTATTATAGCTCCAAGAAGTTAGCCAGAGATTATTTTTTACAAACTTAAAACACACACTAATACATTCTTGGAAAGAAATAAAATCCTTTCTCTAAGCATACAGGTTACACAAAAAACTAAACAACTGGGATTATAAGGAGATTAATTTCATTCTATATCTTTATTTAGAAAATAATATGGATTTCTAGAAAATCTGTCAATGTTTTTGGAAGTGAATCATATGTATAGTTTTCCAGTAATATATAGGAAATTACATGCCGTTGCATAATTCAGTTTGCCAAAATAAAAATGGTAATATATAAAAAGTAGGTTCTGCAAAAGCAAACAGTCTAGCTTCTGTTTAGTTGTCATTGTTGTTATTGTTGATGATGCTTGATATGTTTCAGCACACAAACCATTATTAGAGACCTCAGGGAAATTTTATGCAAAACTCAAATGAAACTATAATATGTCTGGTTGCGGGTGAAATAATGCGAAATCTGTATTTAACAGGATTTACTCTTTAAATCATAAATCCCTTCCTAACATTCGAATATTACCCCCCGCATTTCTGGCAACTTCGACCTGGTTCATATAAAGGTTCCTGAATTTTGGCAAACTTTTTGACGAATGAAATCAGAGACTAGAATCAATTGTCACATTCTATTGCAGATGCTTTATTGGATGCATTACTTCTCAGCATAAACGAAATGGGCAGTTTTTATGAAATGTTAAGAGGCTCATCAATCTTTCAGGAAGAAAAAAACTATGTTTAGATAATGTGGCTGCTCTAGTTTTACAGTAAGTGATGAGTCCGTCTGTTCAGAGATAAGAACAATGTGGCAACTATGAACAACACAATTATATTTTTGTTTTTAATTCAGCTCTTTCACTTATAAAAATTGTTTTTAGTGGGATCCTGATAAACAATTGGAGTACTTAATTATAAATATTAAAGCACTTGCCTCGAATATCATGGACTCGGAAACATTTAAAGGATTAGTAAAGGAAACAACTATGTGTTATCACAGTATTTCTAAATCTCAGGGTTTGATTCCTGTTTCATATTTCTGCCTGTGAATTTCAAGTACATATATCTCTTTGTATCCTGGGTCTCTTCTTCTGGATGTGCCAACTTAAATTCATGTGTACCTAGAATATATGTCAACTTGAGTTCATTAGGTTCTCCTCCTTTTCAGATTCCTTGTCTTATCTGTTACCACTCAGTGTATGGCACCATCTTCTAAGCAGCTGACCTGAGAACTAGGGTCATGCTGATTTTCTCCATTATATTAAATGTATTTGATTATATATCCAATAGATAAATAGTAGTTTTATAAGAGTTTTTAAAGATAGTTCATGTGGTTCAATGAAAGGTTTTCACTTTCAAATATAATTGTTTTTCACTATATTTTGCCTCTGAAACATAGCGATAAAGTGTTGGAAAAAACAAAAACTTATCCTTTGCCTTGCGATAGAGACAAAAGAGAATTTATGATTCAGTCATTAAATTAATATGTCCCTCAAAACTCTTTCAGGCACATACCTCAGAAATGTATATCTCGGGTTAAGAGGTTTATAATTCTTCAGGTAAGTAAACATGTTTTTTTTTTTTTTATAACTTAAATACTTTCCAAAACAAAAATCAAACAATAGATTTAATCAGGAATAAAAAAATTATAACTTATGGGCTAAATCCAGCCTGCTGCTATCTTTGTATAGCTTGAAAGCTAGAAAGAGTTTTTACATATTTAAATAGTTGGAAGTGAAATCAAAAGAAGAATAGTTTTTGTGATGTGAAAATTATATGAAATTAAAACTTCAGTTTCATAAATAAAGTTTTGAGTTTTGTCAATAAAAGATTTGAGGAAATGTGTTGTTCTCCCTTTTTATGTAAGTACCTACTCAAAATTCTGAATGTTTCCTCTTGGTTTGCAATACCAAAAATATTTACTATGTGACCTTTGACAGAAAAAGTTTGCTGATTACTGAACTAAATTACACTTGGAAATGACTAAGCTGTTCACTTCAGCTTTTTATAGACCAAAGGTCACTTTAATTCCAATGACCAACAATATGGTGATGTATGAAAAAAATATATTGGTTGATTAAATATAGACAAATTCTGATGCAAAACTGAACAGATTTAAGAAACTATGGTGAAATGTGGTCTTTAATCATTTACCTTTTTCTCCCTACTGCTGAACATATAAGTTAATAGCTGTTCTTTTTCTTTTTGATTCTTGTTTGAACCAGCCTGATATGGCTTACATTGTTATTCTCATGGTGCAACAAAGTCAAAACACTCAATGTTTTCATGTAAACAGAAAATAATATGTTTAGTTAAAAAAATATTTAAAATGCTTAACATTAAAATAATTTGGTCCTTTCTCAATAAGATAGTTGTTCTTATCAAAACAGTTAATTTAACATATAAAAATTACATTTTCTTACATTACAATAATTATGTTAATATCGTGTTTAGTTTTTGTTTCATTTTGTATTTTATAAATCTTACATGTAGCTACTGTTTAGCTGTTCAAGATATTATTTATCTAGACTTATATAATAAACAATAGAAAACAATTAAATAGAATACCAATATCAACATAAAGTTAATTTGGTAAATTAATATCTTTATGCTATTATTTTGCAAAAAAATTGAATTTTTCTAGTGATATTTGTGTTTTGAAGGTAGAATACTTTTTAATCTTTGTCAGGGCAAAGGTGTTAATTTACTCATTTATGTGCAATTTATATATGTAAACAAGCTTCACCTATTTTAAAGTAGTACAAATCCCTCAGATCTGAGCACTCAAATTACTAAGTACAAATCTCTTCCTACTCCACATCCCAAACAAGGAAATACAATTTGTCTGTTTCATTGAGCCAACTGTAGAAAACAACATTTCACCTTCATATGATGTCATATTTTAACACTGAATCATAATAATTTTAACCTAAACTCAGTTAAATTTTATTGAAAAAATTTTGTTGCTTCAGAAATAAGCAGTATGTGTGGTATTTGTACCCTAATTGAAATAACCTATCCAGGAGATTGGTGCACCACTCTTTATAATTCAGTGTGATAGTGTGCTCCATCACCCAGCAGCTCAATTTCTTTCTTTCACCATCTGTTCTTTCTTCCTTTCTTCTCTGCCAAAAATCGATAGAACTCAATGAGCAAAATTGAGCTGTTCCATAACCCAACCATATTGGGATTATTTTGCTCACTATACATTGACCTAGTTCTTACACTGGTCCAGTTTAATTAGGTAAGTCCTCTGTTTATAGAAGTGCACATTTACTAAACTGTAAACATTAAATGAGTGTTATAAAAGCAGCCAAAATGTTATTGTTTCAACAGTCAAGATTTTAAAATGGCAACACTTGGCAAACATAAAGCCACACACTGTCTGTTTCCAGCTTGAAAATCTCTTTATGCAGCATGAGCTTTTCATGAGAATCACTTGTATACATCCAAGGTGATTCAATAATTAAATTTTTAACTGCAAGGAAGTCTGAAAATATTATCAGAGATTTTAACATATATAAGTAAGTCTGAAAGACAAATCTATCATAATATTCATAAAATCCTGGAATAATTATCAGTTGCTCTATTCCCTTTGGAAACTTTATATAAAGATTTTTACATTCATATCAAATTTATCTTATGGATGTCATGAATATAAATACAGCAAATAGCAGAAAAAAGTGTGACAGCATTTTCTAATACTCCAAATTGTCACAGCGTTTGCTATTGTTCACTCTTATTAGAATAAACACCACAGCAGAAGACTCATAAATTTCATTTAAAAAGTCACTGCAATGTTAAGCACCTTTAGAAATCTCAGTAGTTGCATATAGACTTTTTATATATAGACTTTTTATGTACTTTATGTATTACCAAAAGTCACTTTCATTTTTAAAATGAAATGTTAAGATTCTTTTATAAATAGAAATGTAAGATGTAAAACAATGCATATATAACAATGGTTACTGTTACAAGGTAGTGAGTCATTGTAAGAGTACCAAGATGTGTTCACTTTCTATATCTTATGTAAGGGCTGTGCTATCAAAGCTGTTTTCATCTAATGTCTCATTTATCTTTGCACCCTGAAAACTGAAATTTCATTGTGCTTGGTAACACATTTATCATTTTCTCTCTTTTTCTTGATTTTTTTTTAACTTTTCTTGCTAAAACTCTCATTAGTTTTTATTTTTTATTTTTCAAAATACAAGTTTCCTGGAAGAAAAAACAGAGCTTTAGGTTTTAGTATCTCTTAAATTTGAACTATTTAATGAGATGATTATTGAAAAGCTTTAAAGTTTCATACAAAGGAATTATTAGCAGTTATGGTCATTTTTAATGAATGCTATCTCATTTAAAATCGATTTTATCTTTATTATATACATTAATAAAAACAGTGCACTTTGTAATTGCATTTTTTAATGTTACTTCCCAAGAAAGTGTCATCTGTGTGTGTGTGATTTATTCATTATAGACTATTCATTGTGATCTAAGAGTAAAAAGATGGTATTTTATTTTTTAGAGTAAAGAAGGAAATTCTAGGAAAAAACTTCCTTCTTAATATTTATGAATCTGAGCTTCAATATCTGAAGAATAGAAATTATAATAATTCCAGTTAAAAAGCAGTCAACTAATTATAATTAATTTAAAAGCAAATCACGTATTTTTGCTCGAATAAGCAAGGCTTACAATGAAGACCATTTATAGATATATAAATGGGAATAATTATATGCAATACTCAAATTTTATAATGGTAAATGAGTGATATTACATATACTATAAGCCAGCCTATTAATGTTATTAATTATAAAACTGAAGCCTAAGATAATTCATTGGCTTTCACTCTTGAAGATTTGTGACAGAGATAGCACTAGGGCCTAAGGCTTGCATCCACAGAAAGTTTTTTGAACATTTTATGATGATCCATTATTTTCATAGATGATGCAAGTAATGGGGAAACTAAATGCCCCTATTTTCTTTTCCATATTGAGAAATGCTTTTATTTAATAGGAATGCGATTTACAATTTACAATAGGTGTTCTTTTTATCACAATACATAATGTATTTGGGGACAATGTAGAGTTCAAAACACTGACTATACATTAGAATCACCTAGTGAGATTGTTTAAAAAATACTGACACCTAACCTCAATGAAGAATCAATTACATTAGCCTCAATATTTTTTTAAGCTTGACAGTTGACATTAATGTAATGTCAGGCTTGAGATCACTGCTGTATATAGTTTGATACAAACTTGAACCCTTAAAAAATCGTTATGTATTACAGACAAGTAGAAAAATTTAAACCATTACCTGATAAATTTAGATAAATGAAGATAATCTTTAAATGTATATTAAAAAGATAAATGGCATTTAGATTCATGTATGTTGTGAACTCACTGTTATTATGTTAGATATTTCAATTGATTCCCATAAGATTCTGAAATAAAATTCTATTCTACTAATCACCTAATTTACTTAAGATATTAATTGATTTAATAATCATTATTTCTATAAGTAGATAAACATCATTCATTTCCTTCTAGGTTTAGAAAACCTAGAGTGTGATCCTCTTATTTGAAGCATACATTTATTTCTTCTGCCAGTTAAGTTTGTAGAAAGTGTCTTCCTTCTTTTAATACTTCCATCTATATCTGTAATATTGTTGTTATCTTGCAATTGACAATACAGAAACCTACCTATTTTAAATGTCAAAAGTTAAAGCAATAGAACATAGATTGCTGTGTCGGTGTGTGGGCTGCAAACAAAAGAGTTTGTAAATACACCATGCACTAAATGAGGAAAAAGAGAGGGGATATTCACATTAATTAAGTTTGAGTTTTGCAAAATCATTTGAATTTAGGGCAAAACAATACAGGAGACATATTATTTTTTCTTATTACCTCTTTGTTTACTCCTCATTGTCTTTTTTCAGAAGCAGTGTTTTCTAATTGATTATCAGAAACATAGAATTCATAGAATTCCAGAATTTTATTCCATTCTATTCCATAGAAAACATAGAATTCCAGAATTTTATTCCACCTATATATGAATTATTCTTGACCTTTTGCCAAGGTGCCTTTATTTATTATTAGATAACACTTCATTTTTTTTGAATGAGATATGGTTGTATAATCAATCCATGGGAACGAAAATAGTAAATATAGTCAAACAAAACTGACTGGACTCTGTCATCTATTTCTTCTAATAACTTACAGCTGTTAATTGTTAGTTTAGCATAGGGCCCACTTCTCTCTCATTTTCTGCTCTAAAACATTTCACTCATTGCTGCAATGCTTTTCAAAATGAAACCATTTTAGCAAATAATATCAATTCTGACAGTTTTTTCTTTGTTCCTTCCATTTGTTTTGAGAAGAAATATTACAGTAACTTATTTTATCCTCTTGGAGAGATGTTAAGCTTGCACTAGGAAGTGCAGACAATAGAATTGTCAAACTGTATATTTAAATAACAGAAAAATTTGCACCAGATGATTGTCATTTCTCCATCTTATTCTATTAACACAACTTACAAATTCATCTGTACTTTATTCCCCATCTCATAGTTTCTGTCTTTTCATGACTTTTATTATGTTGGCTTCTTACAACCTCTCTCTATGTGTCTGGGTGTTTACCATACTCCAGTCTCTGTGTCTCTAGAATTCAGAAGTGCTAAGAGAGAAAATTTTATCTTTTAAGTTAGGATTCAATAGTAAAATGTTCCTACTGAAAAGAGTTATTGTGCCAGGTCATGTCAGAGGTGTATAGAGTACAGACTTTGGCTCAGTCAGAGCTCTCTGATATTTTAAATTGTGGTTGCATGATATAAAGTATGGCAGCAAATATTGTTCCTATTATTCAAAGGGAAGATAAAAGGGTGGTAGACGCTCAGAGTTTTAATGACATCACTCCATGTTCAACTGCTACCTGGACACCCCAACCACATGTCCAATAGGTAGCTCAAACACCATGTGTCCTTTCTGGGGCTCAATCTGATTTGGTCTCTTTCTCTTCTATATTTTTCCCCATATCCAATGATTTCCATTCATCTTCCAGATAAATTCTTTCTTTCTTACCATGTCAAACATAATGCATTATGTTTTCAAATCTGCCTGCCTTTTCATTATCACACCAATCTGCTACTTCAGTCACAACCACAATCCAGAATCTAAATTGCATTTGCAGTATTTGTTCATTCAGCAAATATTTATTGAATACTCAATATATGATAAACACTGTTTTAGGCACTGGTGATACAATAATAAAGTAGACCAAAAAAAAAAAAAAATCACAGAATACATTATCTAGTCATTAACTCAACGTTGACTACCAATCTCATTTTTCTTGTTCCACTACTTTTCATCTTTCATATTTTCTATAATCACATATCTTTTATACTCATGTTTACTACAAATAACATTGGGTAAACTAGAGGCTGTCAATATGAATCACATTCAAGTATATTAAAATGAAGATTCTGTCACCTGGCCCTAATACCATGAGAATAAGGAATATATTAAGAATTATTTTCTTAATTTATTGTTTTACGGAATAAAGGCAGAGCAGTACTATAAACAAGAGCAAAGATTCTTAAACTGCTCATATTCTGTTTTCAAGTTATTAACTACATATGGATTATTTATGTCTTCTCACTGGAGATTAGAAATAATAATACAACCTACCTCATAGAGTTATTGCTAGAACTAAATATGCTAATATAAGAGTACCTGGTCTATATAAAAATGATAAGTTGAAGCAATTGTAGTTAACTGTGTACTGTTATCAGCAAATATACAAGATTATCCTGTCCTATGTATAGGTAGAAGCACAAAGGACAAAAGACAAATTTTTTATTCAGCCACTGAGTTTTCTCTAAATACAATTCTGATTTTTCATAATTGTATAATAACTTTGGAGATAAAAATATCAAATTTATTCTAGGAATTTCTGGCAAAAAATCTATTTTAATAACAATTCAGAATAAATCATGACAATTAATTTATCAATAAATTAGGATATAAGCAGAATTACAAGAAATAGTTCTCAAGCTTCATTCAAGTATCTTTTATAAGCATTTACTTTGGTTTTATGATTTGACATTTCTGTTAAAATACTACTATGTGAAATTAATTGCATTTCCTCATATAAATATAATTACCCTCAAAAGCATAATGATAGGCCAATGGAATAAATGATTTAATAAAAAGATGATCAATAAATTTACAAATAAGTTTCTTCTCAAATAATGAACAACATAAATTTATAAAATTTAAGAATGTA
>NW_006494610.1:5871117-5881710 GCF_000325575.1 Pteropus alecto
GTATATATATATATATATATATATATATATATATATATATATATACACACATATGAAATTTTAAGTTGATACCTCTAAATATAATTTATCAGATCTAAGAAAATTCTACACAAAGCATACAAATACTGGGAAAAGCTTGAAAATTGGAATCAACAATTTTGAATTGAATGCAGCTAAAGCACATCTCTCAATTTTTCCCTTAAATCTCTTTTTCTAAACAAACAAACAAACAAATGCCAGTCCTGAATCATATGAACCAAAATACAAATTATATGACAACTTGCTATACTTAGAATCACCCCCTCAATATGTATCACCGAGATTTATTATGAAGTTTCTCTCTCTTCTCCCTCTTCTCATGTTCTAAATCAAATGAGTCCCTAACTCGAATTTCTGAAATTAGCCAAGTCTGGATATCATGCTCCAGCAGGGCAGTCTGCTTCACTTCCCCCATGCCCTCTCACCAGCCCCATAACTACATTTGTTAAATCTTACTAGAGTGTATGTATATATGATATCCAGTCTACTAGACATTCACAGATGGTAACAGCATCGAATTGTTTCTATAGTGATTCTTGTTTTTAGAAGAAAATGAACTTAATAAACAATATTTTGGAGCAAACTCCATAAATATAGGATCTTCTGCACACTAATATAGAAATAAATTATTAAAATATTATACTTATAGTATCCAGTTGGTGTTATGTGAAGTTGAATATCCTAACTCTTTCAGTAACCTTTTATCTTAAGTAAATCCAATAAGACCTTATGTCAAACATACTTAAGCAGGCTAACCTCATAGGATAGGAATTAGGGTCAGGATTAAAATTAATGCCAAGACAAGCAGTTTTTTAATATATTGTTGTTCTTTTTAATAATAAAAATATAAACATGTTAAAAATGTAGTAGCAATAGCAATAAATGCATTTAAATATTATATTTTCTAGGATATTTAAGAAATAGAATTGTTAAATTTGTCTCTCCTGAAAATTGTCTTGTCAACATTTTAAACATCTCTTTGATTGTGATTTTAGGGAAAGTCAATATGCAAAAGTATTTTAAATATGAATGAGTATGCCTGTCCTGCATCTGCTCTGTACCAAGTCCAAAATTAGACTGTAGAGATCTAGCAATCTCTCCATAAATCAAGGTATTTCTACAATCTCCAAAGCAGAGAAAGTTATGCACTATACAATGAAATCATTTCACACATCACTTCAAGGCACCTATTTCATGGCTTTGCCAACTGCTTTTATAGTATAAGTAGAAAAAACCTTCTTACATTGGCTTTTCTAACATAAAGGAGCCAGGACTCCTGGTGTCTCATGAGTGTGCTTGAAACGATTTGTGCTTTAGATAGTGTTTGTAGTGTAAAGACTGTGTGTTTGCATTTTAATTTCTGGATCGAATTCAGAACTTAGGATCTTAATGCCTGTTTTTGTTCCTTCTAGTGTGAAATTAATGCTTTCTATTGTGGAATTCTTGTTCTCAATGTTCCAGTGTTTCTTTTCTGGCTTTCTAACAGAAAAATGTCTAAATTATGAAACTCACAATATTAAACTCAGAATAAAATTGTCCATACCCAGCTTGTACATAGGCATTTTCTAAAGCTAATGGTAAAATTGGGTCTTTCCAGTCCTCAAATTACTAGAAGCATTAGTGCTTAGATTATATCAGGAGCTAAAATAGCCTAATCATATTTTTGACAGTTTATTCTATGATTAAATTATAGTATCATTAAGTAACACACTTCTCAAACTGCAAATTACCTTAATGTTGGAATGTTTTTCTCCAACTGGTGTGAAGAGGTAGTGTTCTAATTTTATTTTTCCCACAATTACTCTGTCAGCTCCCTTAGAAATACAGCAAGGGTAGACTGATAAACTTTTATGTAGGAGTTTTGAATCTAAAGTGTTTTACTATTTAACAGGATCTATGTGTAATAGTCTTCCCCTAAAACAAATCATTCTATTTATTTTAAATAAATTACTGTAAAATAAAAAAGATACTACAAAAAAGGCTACTTGTCTTCCTTTTTCCTTTTTTTTTTTCTTTTTTAAATTTGCTGCTGTCGTAAAGAGTAGCAGTTTGGGATTAACTGGTTACTTCTATGGCTATAGAAACAATCTTTCAGTATCACCATAACTGTATCAAGCACTGAAATATGAATTAGAATTTTATGAGTATTGCACCTTTAAAACCTTGATAAACAACTTACAGTGGTTATTCACTATGTACAGTGGCAGATTATTCTAATGGGTTTCTATAAAGAGGGGAAGGCAGACTAAAGATACATTTTTTTCTCTGAAAAAACATTGAAAATAGTAAAATACTTTGAGATAATAATAGGCAGAAATTCATTGTTTACCAGGTCCAGCAAGTCAAATGGGGCTTGTTTTTAAAACTACGAACTCTTATAGAGGCCAGCTTTAAAAGTTAGTTCATAAAATTTACTTTAGGACTGCACTGTGACCTGTTACAGATGTTTCTTGACTTATAATGGGGTTACTTCTGATTTACCCATTGTAGATTAAAAATATTGTGAATTTAATACAGGTAACCTACCAAACATCATAACTTAGTCTAGCCTACCTTAAATGTGCTGATAACACAATATTTAAAAACTGCTGTCAACATTACACTATAGAGTATCTGTTGTTTACCCTCAAGATCATGTGCCTCACTCAGGGCTACAGCTTCCTGCCACTGCCCCAGCATCACAAGAGAGTACAATACCATGAATTGTTAGCCAGAGCAAAAAAATCAATGGATACCACTTTCAAACCAATTTAAAGTAGAAAAAAGAGTAAGTTGAACCATTATAAGTTGGGTACCATCTGTATATAAATTTTGTAATGACTTGTCAATTATGAAAACTAATATGTACAATTTTTTCTCTTCTATCATCTTGTAGAATTATTATATTCCATCAAAAGCATGTTTAAAAAATCTAGAAAAATAAGTAAAATTCAGATCACCACAATAATATATAATGATCAATGTAAACAATTATCAATAAAATTTTTACATAATAATCTTTTATTCATATCTTATTTAATCAATATTGTTGAGCACCTACAACTGTGCCTGGCACTAATTATGTAGAGGAGGCACAAATACATATGGCACTACCCAAAGGACAGTTATTGTCTAACTGAGAAGAGAGACAGTTAAAAAAATTTATGGCAAAAGTAAATATATATGGTTTCACCATATGACAAATGCTATGAAGCAAAGAGGATATCGTGAGAAATTTAACAGTAGAACCTGTTATAGGTTCTTACATCAAGGAAGACATCACTGAAATAGGGACATTTAAGTTGAAACATAAGGTTCAGGTTAACCAAATGGAGAAAAAGGGGAGAGGATTAGAAGATTTCAGAGTAAAGTTATAGTATCTGCTAAAGCCTAAGACAGACAAATAATATAGCTCTCAGTGTACTGATGGAGGAAGGAATTAATAACACACTGGCCCTATTATGGCAGGAACTTGAGAAAAAGAGTTATATCTTATAACCCATGTTTTAAGAGGATCCTTCTGATTATTCTGTGTCCGATGCACTGAATGATAGAAACAAATTTATTGAGAATACTGTTTGTATTAGTTCAGGTAATAGAAAAGAGTATCTTGAACGAGGTTGATAGTGGTGGTAATTGAAAGGTATGTATGGGTTTGAAATGTATTTTCAAGGTAGAATTAACTGTGATTTTCTAAATTTGGATGATTGCAACAACTATGTGCTTTTCTATCAATTTCCCTAATAGTTATTGCAACAACTATGCACTTTTCTACCAATTTCCTCAAATCTCAAAGATATCTTAGTCAGAATATTGCTTAAACTAGCTATATGCTCGAGATCTTCAGAAAAGACTAGTGCTATTTACACACACACACTGTGGTAAAATATGTAAGAATGCAAAATCTACCTTTTAACATTTTCCTAGCAGATCTGCTCTCCAAAGTCCCTTTAATCTTATTAGATATTAGTTAGTGCGTGGTCATTAACACAATCTGCTATGTGAATTCTTAGCATGCAACAGGCTATGACTCAAGGCTTTTGAAAATTCCTGCAGATGTTATTCATCATTCAATAATGAAGTATGGTATTTCAAAGGATGTAACTATTTTATAGTGCGACAAACAATAACTAATAGTTATACCTGCATTTTCGCAGGTGATCGTGAATATTATAAAATTTTGTTATAAGTTAGTAGAGGTGCTGGTGTGAAGAAAAAATAGAAGCTTTAATTCTCATAAAATGTAATCATTAGTATACCTTCTAATAAAGAGTATATTTTTGCCCATGCATATACTCCAAGCAATGTTAAAGTTGCATAGAGCATTAAATCAATTGTTCAAAATGTACCAAGCCTGAAAATTATGATGAATGATAAATTTTTAAAATTTAAGGAAAAAACATAAGATTCCAAATATGTATTTTAAATCAATGCTGGCATACAGAATAGACATTTCAAGTCTGGCTATCCACCTTTAGGTAAAAAGGTCAGTTACAAGTAAGGATTTGGACTTGCTAATGTTATACTGAGTTCCTTAAACAAAAGAAATTGAGAAGTTCTTGAAAGGATTAACATTTTATGAGTTAGAATAGAAGACTATGACTTCCTTTCAAATAAATATATAGGGAAAAAAATCCTATGGCTGGAACACACAGCTGGTGAAAACATAATATTCCCACATGCATTTCATGTCTTTTTGACATGTGTATCTTCACTGTATACAGACTTATATACATACAAACTTTCCCACAGTAACATGCCACATACGTAGAATTGGAATGTGTATTTTAGAAATAATTCCTCCACAGACAATCCAGGCAATAAATACTAGGCAACGTTATAAAACTGTTTTTTTCTGTGCCTTACTCAATTATACAACATTAATCTACATCATTTTTTTTTCTAATAGATTGCTTTGAAGATACTTTCAAGTCATAGAATGACCCAAGAATCCTATCATAGCTCTAACAATAGAATTTTATTAAGTTTCACACTTTCAGGGGTTCATAATTACTTGTCAGAAGAAAAGTTTGGAAAGACTACATTTCTGCTATAAGGCTCACAGGTGGAGACTTCAAACTTGAACTGAATCCAAATAACTAAATACTTGTCATACTATGAGCAAAAATGGCATACTTTGGTCACTTTAGAAAGTCAGAAAGTGTAAACTCCATCAGTTCTATTTTTCCCCCTGAGGCATTATGTAAATAGTGGTAACATTTGATTCCAGAGGATGAAAAAATTAACAATAAAAAAGTTCTTGTTACACTTTACAAAATTCCAGTTAAAAAGAATTGTAAAGAAACTTTTAAAAATTGGAATCATTATAACACCTTCAGAAGGAAAAGTTCTTAAAGATCTTCAGACACTACATCATTTTTTTTCTTTTTAAGTTTTCCTGAGAAATATGTAGGTGCAAGTATTTCACATGCCATCTAACAGAGGCAAAGAAAAACATAGTGTCTTGCCAGTAGTTCCATCATAAGTCAGATGTATAATTAAATATGGTATTCAGAAGAAAAATTAAGCTTTTGAATCTTCCTTAACCCTACAGTGAAACTATATTTATTTAATAGTAATTATGATAGTATATTGCTTATATATAAGAAAAACATTATTAGTATAACTTTAACAATACCTCAGGAGATCGCATCAGCAAACAGGTTACAAGCTTTGCACACTGTTTTACTGTATATTAGAATATAAATATATTTAAAACATTATGACTTTTACCTTCTTCATCCTCCAGACATAATTATAAGAAGCTAATGATTGTAAAGAAACAAATATTGAAACCAAGAAGACTGCATTTAGTAACTGCTTAAAGCGATGCTTGATACAAGTTGACACAATTTCTAATCTTCTACTTAAGAGAAATTCCCAAAGTGAAAAAGATGACCTATTCGAGGTCAAGTGTTTTTGTCAAGTTGTTTAAGTAGAATAAGGCACACCTGTCCAAAGTGCAACAAATTCTTAAAAAGTAAAAGCTGTAGACTAGGAAGGTATAGAGTTGATGAAAGATAAAATACATCCAAATTTTCCCAGAAACTTTGGATTAATTTTTTTAAAAAGCCATGAAAATCTATTGGGAATTGAACATATTTGAGTCTAATTAAAAGAGACACTATTTTATGTAGTCCTGGATATGCTTATCCAACCATCGGAAGGATCCTGCATAATGAAAATCTTACATGGTAAAGAGTGTTGATAGATAGGTCTTGAGTTGGAAGTATGACCGGTTTATATCCTGAGGAGAAAACCTGGACATATTCCATGAAAAACAGCTGCTTTTGTAAAATGTAATGTCTTGCACACAAATGGAATTATACTAGCTACTGTCATTTTAAGGATTCCACAGCTCTCAAAGAGGTAGATGTTTGGACTCAAGCGTTTCAGACATGCTGCTTCAGCATGAAAATACAATTTTCCTTGAAATAAATCAATAACAGAAAAAAATTCCATTGTAGTCAGAGTACATACTTTAGGACTTGAATTATTTATATTCATTGAGACTTGCTCTGTGACCCAGAATATGGGTATCTTGTGTCTCAGGTTTACTTGAAACAAATGTATATTTTATTCTTGTTTGGTGGAGGTGTCTACAAATGTCAAGATGGTGGATAATGTCTAAGTTTTCTATATTTTTACTGAGATATATATATATATATATATGTATATATATATATATCTCAATTATTTGAAGATTTGTTGACATCTCTGAATATAAAAGTGGATGTGCCTATTTCCCTGTGTAGTTGTTTTAATTTTTGTGTATTTTGAAGCCTTTCTATTATGTGAATAAACAATTCCTCCTGTTCAAGCCACCAAAAAAAAAAAAAAAGTGTACTGTGGGTTTTTTTTCCCTCTGTGGGACTCCCTAGAACGCCAGAGATCCCGCCAAATCAGGCTTCCTCTGGGCAGTGAGTTCCTGGTAGCAGCTGCGCTGGACGTGATTTCAAGGTTCTCTGAAACTTACCCAGCTCTCTCAGCTATCTCATCCATTTTCACCCTTCCAGCCCCACCCTACATTTTGAACTATCTGTGTTAATGTTTTAATATTTTTCAAGGATATTATTTTTATCATTTTAATAAGAGTTACAAGAAAAACACCCTCTCAAACTCCCAATTTCAGATCTTAAAGGTTGTGTTTCTTATAGCCAAGACAACCCAGTCAGAGTCTCAGAAAATTTCTTGATTATTAAGCCTCCCTACCTGGACCCATGCAAGGGCTTCAGGCACTGTCCCTCCCACACCCATGCCCATGGCTCTGGGAAATGGCCTGGGAAGATCCATAACTCACAGGAGTAGCAAAGCCACTACAGAGAGCTGATGGGAAACAGGGAGGTTGTTCTGAGTCCTAGCGATAGAGAGAGATATAAGCTCCAACACACAGCAGATGCTCAAAAAGCTGCTGTGGGTTTGGAGCCCCTCTCTGAGCAGGGCTCGCCATAGGTTTTGTACAACAAATCCTTCCCGACCCACGGCCAGTGCTCTAAAGAACATTTCGAGGAAACCAGCCAACATCCCCATACTCATGATCGGGGATACCAGCTGGGTCCAAAAGGTGCTGAGAGAAGGAGCAGGGTAGTAGGTAGAGCCCTAGACATGAGCTATATCCTTACTGCGTGGCTTTGAGACCTGGGCACTGATCTCTTAGCATCGGGGCTTGGCACTGAGCCCGTAATGCCTGGAAGACTCACTTTCCATATCCTGCAGGCAGAGATGATCCTCAACCTTCAGAAGGGTCTGCCTTCCTGCCTGCCTCCTTGGTTTGAAGATTCTGAATGCGGTGATCAATTAACTATGTCTGCCCCCAGAGAGGGGTGAATGGCTGCAAATGTGCCAAAAATTTGTAATCTCCCATCTAAATTTCTGGTCAAAATCCTTCAGCAGTCCCACCCTCTTACCTGAGCCTGCTCACTCAGCAGAACATCACAAGACAGGGACATCAACTGATGGTGGGCTCACAGACTTGTTGCCACAACCCTGTCAACCACTCTGAAGACCTGGAGGCATCGACACGCTGAAGCAGGTGACCTTTTTCACTGGGCCACCTCTAAGAAGGCTCCCAGCACACACCAGAACAGATGGACACCCTCCCTGCCAAACATGTACAGACATAGATATATTTTAACTCCCCCCTCACAAAAAAAAAACCTGCCTCTTGAAACATAAGATTAAGCTACTTATGTTTTATTTTTCAGTTCTATGCATATGTTGAAATTATAAAAAAAACTGCCTAAATTTTTATTCAGATTGCATATTAATCAGTTTCAACTGGATTAGATATTATTTGTTGCACCATATTTCTAGGTTTTTTATTTACTTTAAATAATTTTTCTTTAATTTGGAAATTTACATCTTTAAAAATAAGTTACAGTTTTACTAAGGAATCTAAAACATGGGGCACCATTCTTACAATACCAGTACCCTCTAAAAGTATAAAGGACTTTACTAGAGCACAAAGAAAGAATAGGTCTGTGTTCATTTTTCAGAATAATTAATCTGATGATTATGACTTTAAAATAATTTCCATCAAATATTATCCCCAAGATATTTTAACATCTCAGTATTTATTCATAAATTGTGTTATATTTTAATAATCAAGGTCTAACATTAATATAATAATATGTCACTAAATATTCTTAGAAAGTAGGAGTGCTTTTATATATTCAAAAAAAAAGGCTATAAACCATAGAATATTGGGAAACATTGGGTTTATTAGTTTTCTTAAGTGAAAGTTAATAGTCAAGAGTTTGCTTAAAGCTAGACATCCAAAAGTTTTTGCTGTCTTAATTTGAAGTATAATATAGTAATATATTTAATATTCTCCCAAACTTATTTTCTCATGGAATCCTTCTTTCTCAGGAGCACCAGAAGAAGCTAGTGTGTTATGAGTCAGACAAGCATAGGATCATTCATTCATTAACATGTATGTTTGCTTTCACTAGACAAAGAGACAGGGTCAGCAGTTCTTAATATATAAATAATGTCATGTAAATGTTACCAAAAATATTTTCTAATTTTTGTTTGGATTAAGATGTTATACCCAATATTTGTCCTGTTTAATTTTCTGTTTACAAACCACAGAAATAAGTCAGAAGGTAGAGAGGAAATCAAAGGCTATATAATTAAAATTAAACATCACTAAAGTAACATTTGAACCTCAAATAGTATATTGATATTACAGGGGAAGTTCATGGCAGAATTGTTAAGTTATTGAAACAAAAATACATTTAAGAAAAGATTGGCCACAAAAATAATATAAATTCAAGTATAAGAATTAACTTAAGCATAGAGATTAAAACATGAAACTTTTTATATTTTATGGTTCTTCTTTTGGGAAGAAAATACACATTTTTTTATCCCTATTTTGTAAGGTAAGAGTTCTAAGGTCGATGATAACTCTGCTGCAGTGTATATTAAATCAATGTGTGTACTTTTTGTGAATGTTACTACTGATAGTTCAAACGCGCTCTTTTTCTTTGATGTCTACAAAAATGATAACCAACTGTATGTATGTGGATGATGTGCCTTTCTGGATACACCCCCTTTTGACTTCAAGCCGATTGATAATTGGTACTTTTGCAATAAGTGCATTTTCAACTACCTGAATCAAGACTTTCATAGCAATATCACTTACTGGTTCTTGACAGCTAATGAAGTGGCAAAGCAGGGCTGATAAACTCCAGAGCCTATCAAGAGGATTGAGTGTAGCTTTTTTTAGATTCTGATTTACTAAATGAGGTGGAAGTCATTAAGTTCATCAAACAAACTCAGCTATGAACTTTTAAACTAGTTTTTTGATTTTTTTAAGTAGAAATAATTTCTCCTCTTTGAGTGTTTAAAATGATAAAACAAGTTATAATTGGGAAAAGTCTAGAAATGTTTTTTTGATTTTTAATTCTACTAGTTTCTATCACTTTTTGAGTTTTATCAGTAGTAGCATTTAGCCCAATAAAAAAATAAGTGTCTGTTTAAAAGAAAATGTAAAATTAAAATAAATTTTTAAAATCTTGGAAATCTTGTTTTAATAGGTAATGCCACTTAAGGATACAGGAAAAGACATAACCTCAGCTTTTATTTTATTTATTTTTTAATTTTTAATTAGGTTTATTCGGGTAACATTGGTTAATACAATTATACAATTTTCAAGTATATATTATCATTTGACATTTTTATATTCTATTTTGTGTTTACCACCCAAAGTCCAGTTTCCTTCAGCTACCATTTTTGATCCCCTTTGCCACTTCACCCTCTCCCTAAACCCTATATTTGACCTCCTTTACTCTGTTTACCTCCCCCCACCTCCCCCACTCCACTAGTAACCGCTAGTCTATAGTCTTCTGGTAACCACCAGCCTATAGTCCATATTCATGAGTCTCTGTTCGTCTGTCCTGCTCATTTGTTGCTTTTAGGTTTATATGTAACCACTACTATAGTCTTCTGGTAACTGCCAGCCTATAGTCCATATTCATGAGTCTCTGTTCGTCTGTCCTGCTCATTTGTTGCTTTTAGGTTTATATCCCACATATAAATGATATCATGTGATTTTTAACATTTTCTCTGTGGCGC
>NW_006494610.1:5885776-5899565 GCF_000325575.1 Pteropus alecto
TTTAGCCAGTTGCAAAGAAGGCGCTTTTCTTTTGGTTTCCAGTAGATGGCATCTAAGTCTCTTAGATCCCTGCTTTATATAAAGTCTTAATAACGCTTTTTTAATTTTCTCGTAGATATTTAATCATGCTTGCTACCCTCAGTTTCAGTCCCTGTAAGTGTCAGCGACAGTCTCGGCAGCATTTGTTCAGATTTCCCTGGGGCTCCATGGTGATCAGTCTGGGAGGGTGTGCGGGGAGGGGCCCTCTGAGTTGGGGGTTGGGGGCTGCAGCTCAGACTCAGTTTTGCAACCACAGCAGGTAAAAATCAACTGCTGTTTTTCTGCCATCCCACTTCTCTGCCTTCTGCCCTGATGACTGGGCCCTGCTGTCAGCCTGCCACAGCGAGCTCACAGCTTTTCCAGGCAGCGCTGTTCAGGAAACTTGCCGCTCCTTCTCCCCTCCCCGTCCTCTTACAGGCAGCTCCAGAGGCTGTGAGAGGCAGCTTCTTAATTACTCTCAATCCACCATCCGACACCCAGGGTTCTGATCTGTGGTAGCTCTTACGCTCAGATCCCATGCTCAGATGTGTTGGTGTGCAGTTTGGGTGTTTTTTGTTGTGTTTTAGATGTTCAGTTTTTGTTGTTTCAAGGGGAGAGATATGGGGATGTCTCTCACTCAGCCATGTTCCTCATATGCCAACCTCAACTTTTAAAGCAAGTTTTGTGAGATAGAAATTCATGTTATTATTTTCATAATAACTTACTAATTTGAAGAGAAAATTTGTGTCTTTGAAGAAATAAACATGTTTTGATTTTAAAGATATAAAATTATTTTTAATAATTTAATCCAAAGTTTAGTAATAACAATATTGTTATAAAGAAATAACTGGTAGAGATAATCTTTTAACTATTTACATGCAAAAAAACAAGTATCAGAAAAATGAAATAATTAAAGAGTTAATGACCTTGAATAATGTTACATGTCTCTTCCGTTGCTCACATTGAAGTGCTCTGAGGATTTCATTAGAACTTATTAGTGCCAACACTTTCTCATCCTTCACATCTAGAGGCAAATTTTATACTTGTAAAAAAGTACTAGAAGAGTCTCATTTTGAATGTGTGCTGTGGCCAGAAGGGATGAAAAAGATCATACTTATTATTTATTCTAACATTGTTATTACTGTTCTGTTTTGTTGTTGTTGTTGTTGATTTGTAAAAAGGAAACAATCACATGTTTTGATGAAGTATGAAATTGACGTAAGACACTTTTTTGCCCACTCTAGAAGAAGAGATAAATCTGGTTCTGAATTAGACATTTTCCCTTGAGGGAATAAAGTCTATGTGTCCTGCACTGGTCTAGATAATCTTTAGTGTCTGCTGTCTTGTCCAGGAATATGCTTGATATAATGGCCCCTGGGAGAGCAAGGATTTTCAACAAAATCTTTAGTGTCATTATAAGGAATCATTGAGTTGTCCTCAGGGCTCTTAAACCAAATTGGAACACATTATATTTAACTTCGATCCCAGAACAGTTCTAAACATGACCCAATCTTAGAATATATTTACAGTAGAATATGTTTAGAAGAGAAAAAAGAACAATTTAAATTTGTCTCTTTTTCTATATAAGATAAAATTCTTCAATTTTCTCTTTATTAAGTAAATCATAGAACTAATACTATCAGATAATTTTTGCAAAAAAGTTATTTGGGCAGAATAAAATCTAAGAAAACTGAATTTTTCTGAAATCACTTATATGATAATTCCATTTTCCCCTTTTATTTGTGTATGTCAAGAAATTTTCAAAAGTCAATGAATTGTTATGAACTGGTTTCATTAAGGCATCTGACTTCCATTACTTAATAAATTCTAAAATATATCCACTCCAAAATTAAACACATATTAAGGGAAAAGCATTTATAGTATGCCATCATAAATTAGATATTATTGTCGCTAAGATTAGAAAATACCTGAACATGATGCATGATTTTACCTAGAGATTCTTTGAGTCCATTGGTTTTCTATACCATTCTCTCCCATTTCCCTCCCATCTCTCTGTAAAAAAATTTGATTCAAACAAAATTCTTTTATGAGTAAATCATAAACTTTCATAATCAAAAGTATCTATTCTAGTTAAAGGAGTAGGACATGCCTAGACATGCCATATGAGTGCCCTCTCTTCCTTCCCCCGACCCCCAAAAAAGAGACATTAAAATAAGCTTTCTGGTCAACAACTTCTACTTTTTTAAACTAACAAACTACATTTGTTTGTGGCACCTAGACACTATTATGCAGTTTAGAGAATGAAGAGACTAGAAGTGGTAAAGACAGCCGGATAAATTATGGGTTATCAAATTCACGTGTACTCTTACATACTCATAAACATGTCCATTTTATCCAACTAATCAGAAATCCATTTAGTCATTCATTCAATAAACATATAGTAAACACCTTCTGTCAGAGAAATCTGAGGTTTGGGTGTTACCTACCCCCAGCCACACACAACATGCTCCTCTGATTTGATTACTTGATTAATCCTTGAGAATGTCAATATAATCTCCTAGGCTTCCTTGTGACAGTCTCTCTCCATTCCAATTCAAAAAGTTAAATAGACTCTTCTCAATCAAATTAAGACATCCATGAACATTAAAATAAATATGTTCTCCAGTATGTTTACACTCACATATATCTTTTTTTTTTTTTTAAATCAGTGAATAGGGAAGGCTTCTTTCCTCCCACAAATGTGACATGATGGAAAAATACTGGTAAAATACTCAATTTCTTTCTTCAATAAAAGCTCATTTGCTGAACATTAGAAACAATTCAAATAAATTATTCTTAAGTAGTTTTAAAAAATTCTTATAGTGGGCATAGGAAACAAATAAGTGATTAAGTGGTTTGTAACTACTTAATTCTTTGTATGTGAATATTTTCCACAGTTTTTTTTTTTTCCTGGAAAAATGAAATATACACTTTGTACATATCAGAAAACATTTGCTTTTTAATGGTCATATGGAATATGATCATTATTTGAAGAACACACTGAAACATATGCTGTGGTATATATAAATAATCGACCAAGACTTCCTGCAAAATCAGACTTTCAATTATATTAATCAGATAATCCTCTTTTTTTCCTTTTAACTTTGCTAATAATAATAAAATGCTTACCAGTCATAGGCATTTAGTGAACACTTGCTGTTGAACTGTTAAGAGAAACCTGCCTGTACAGTGGTTTCATAAATAATTAAGACATAAGACAGAATCAAAAACAAAGTTTTGATCTATGGATTACTAGCCCATTGCTCAAACCACTAAATTAAACCAATGTGAATTGTAAAAGGAGCATACCTTAATTTTAATTTTTTACTGACTAATCCTGCACAGAAACGAGTGATCAATTTCAATAATATGTGTATTAATTATTTTTATATACCTTAAAACATTTAGTTGCTTTATATAATAATGGTATTTAAACTCTTGTTATTTTTCCAAGAAGTGAAAATTAACATTATGCTTTAGTCATTTTATAAATTATTTACAACTTTTATCTTTTGAGCATATAACTTGTACCAGAAACTTATACATTTCAGGAATCAGGTAGCAAAAAATAAAGAAAAGACATAGTTACATTTTTTCTAGAAATTTATTTAGAAAAGAGCATTGAACTGAGAGCCAGAAGAACTGAGTTTAAACCTGGCCTCTGCAACTGTTAATGATAAAAGTCACTTATGTTCTTTTGTAAATGGAGGTAATCAGAATTTATAATCTAAAGATCCTTCTAGAGCTCAAATTCAGTAATTAATTAATTATGTAGTTAACTATTTTTTTACATGTAATTAGATCCATATGGCACTATGCCAACTTCATATGAAAGAAAACTAAAGCAGGTACCCTAAGCCCATATGGATGAGTGACATGCAATTAATGCATTACTGTGTTATGACCAAAATAGGTAGGGCATCAGAGGAGGGGATAAAGCCTGCTAATTCTCAAGGCATATGGCTTCTAATTGTACCTTGAAGCAAGAGAACAGGGAAAATAAACTAGAAGCAAGAGAGAGCAGGCCAGGTTTAGGGACAAATAAATTGACCATTTCTGATAGAATTGTGAAAATTAATAGACACGAGTACTAAACAGGAACTTATAAAAATAAGATATCAAGGAAAATAGGGACCACAACTTTTATTAGAGAGATTGCGCTAAGGTAATGGTGGTAAGTGAAAGGGCTGTTTGTTCTTCTTAATAAAAATATTACATTTTTTGAAATATGCTCAGATCAATTTATATGGTGATGCCTTGAAACACATACTAAAGTGGAGGAAATTGAAGATGGGAGACTAGTTAAACTATTGCTATACACTATAATTTTAGCTACTATTGCTATAGTACTATAAAGTGAGTACTATCAACTTGCTTCTTATTCAAGAAATCCAAATATATTCTTCCTTTATTTAGTTTATAGTACTATTGCTATAGTTTATGTCTCTTTTCTTCAATTTCTCTCAAATAATTTTACTATTGCTGTTGCAATAGTTTTGGTGATTAGTAGTAATAGCTATTGCAATAGTGAAACAGAAGTTAAAAAAATAAAGCAGAGATTAATCTACATTGTTACATGGCACGGTGTTTGTGAAATATCTAAATAGAGGTTTCTAGCAAGTCTTTGGCCTTTGGAGGGAAATCTGTCTTGGAAGATATTCTGGAAAACTTTATGTACCTGATTATCATATGTAAAATGACGATAACAGTGTTTGGCAGATAGACTTTTAAAGTTAGCTATTTTGTTATAATTTTATAGCCATGTTGTAAATAAGTTAGGATTTAGACTGTATACTTTATTAGTCATTTGAATGTAATGTATAACTAACTAGAAAAGCCAGTATATAATTTGACATACAATATATGCTGCTACATTTGTTTTTTTCCTTGATATTTGTTATTATATTTACTTTTTCTGAGTTTTTGTTGCATTGTCAAAAAATAAAAAAATAAAAGGATTTTCAATAGTATTTATGGAAAAACTTTCTTCTATGTTTCAGGACTAGATATACCCCAGGAAAAGTTTTGAGAACTAGGAATACAAAAATAAAAGCTGCATATTTTAATTCTAGAAAGGAAGCTAACAAAGTATAGCAGAGATTAATTTACATTTTTACATAGCACTGTGTTTCAGAAAGAAAGGCAATATACACAGTCCCTTAGAAAGTCAGAGAAGTCACAGGAGAGGCTCGACCTAGATTCCAAAAGGTTTGTAGAGTCACCTAAGCAGGTGAGGGTGGAAGATCGAGAACACTGGGGGGTGTGGAGAATATTCTGAGCTATGAAAACTATAAATAGCAATGTGTTAAATTAATTGGAAATAAATGTGTGTGTATTTATATATCATTGTATATTTAAGTATACACACTTATACACTATTGGTGAATGACGTAAAAGAAATAGGTGTGGAACAAAGAAAAGACTCAAATCACATAGACACTGGAAATTTTTAGGAAGGTTTTAAAGCAGCAAGTGATGTAATATCTGTGCTTTTGATTCTGATTCATGCTTTGCTTGAATGAATTTCATTATTAAGAAGTTTCTATTGCTGTAGTTTCTTGAATGGTCGAATGCTCTGTATATTTAAACCGTGCATGTTTGAAAATGTTTGAAAGACAGTCTATTTGTTATAAACTTATTGAGTCATCTCTGTTTTCACTTGGGTATTTTCACAAAGTCCCTTTTTGTTTTCTGTCAAATAATGTTGCTTGAACAAGCAGGAAGCCACCTGATTACTTTCCTTCTATAGATGACTTGCTTTATATTCAAGAAGCCCAAATATATTCTTCCTTTATTTAGTAAGATCCGTAATTGATCCTTCTATAAAATTAGATTTTCCTGGAAGACAGTGACATTTCAGCCTGCAGATATAAGTTTATATTTAGGTTTTATTTCTTATCTATGTTTTATTCCTGTTATCTTCTCATTAATCAATTTCATCTCTTTCAAAGAAAATTTGAGTTCATTATGTAGTTTGGAACATTGACTACCAGAATTAACCCTCCTAGGTCAATTCCTTTTCTTTCCTGGGCTCTTGAAATGCGTTTTGGTGAACTTTTTATATTCTTCTGACAGTAAGGAAATGAACTGGAGGAGTTTACAGTTACAGTTGTTTTGACTTGGAAACAACCTCCAAAACCTGCAATATATTTTTTCTAGGAAAATATATTCCTCATTTTTTCATATTTTTTGTGATTGGTGTGTTTCTTGTGAAACCCAATCAGAAACACGCTGTGGAGTAGTCTGATGTTCATACCTTCCACTCCTGCCTTCACTGTACTTTACCTACAGTAGTTTCCTTTATTAAAAGAATAATTTACACACAATAAATATCATATGTGTATGTGTGTTTGTGTCTGTGTGTGAGAGATTAAAACAGTACCTGACAAGCAAGTGTAAATTGCAATGATTATGATGATGATGAAGATGATCATGTTGCCTTTGTACTTTAGTTGTACTTCCACTTTTTATGGTCATTTTTCAATAATCTTATAGTCATTTAGACTCCTAGAGTTTGTTTCTGTAACAACACATTTGCACATGCAAGTTTTATGATTTGTAACCCTTTGATTACAAATTCTATTCTATATGGAATATATGAATATGTGCCAGATTTCAACATTCTATATCAAGATGTTTCAGGATGTACTATATTGGATACGTTTTCTTAATAATTTGTGATTTGATATCTCATTGCTATTGTTTCCTTTCTTCGTTTAGTATAGATATTTTCCTCTATTTTCTTGCCTCCTTTTCTTTCTTTTTTTTTCTTTTCATGAGATTGAGGGGAGGGGAATAGAGTAAAAGTGTCTTTTTTTCTCAAATTTATGAGAAGGAAGTTGTATTTATTTTTCAGAAAAATTTTTCTAAAGGCAGTGCATAACATCATTTATTGATGAAAACCTATAGAGGAAGTTCTGTTAGAAGATAATTCTAATTATAATAATCGAGGGAAAATTAAGAGGAACTATGACTGACAGTGAGTATGTAAGCCAAAGAAAATACAGAATAAATATAGAAATAAACAAAACTGAAGTGATGAATTGTTTCTTTGGGTTATGAAGAGGCTCTGGTTTGTATGATTTTTTTGGATGAGTGATATTTGCAACCACTTTTAAAACATACAGAAAAGTGATGATGTCAATAATAGAAAAAAGAAAAGGGAGTGATTTTTGTTTGAGTCATGAAGACTCTGAGATGTTTGTGCAATAGCTAAATAGAGGTTTCTAGTAAGTGTTTGGTCTTTGGAGGGAAATCTGTCTTGGAAGATATACATTTGAGACATGTCAAAATACTGCTAGTGACAAAAGCCATAGTTGCAGATAAGATTATACAGTTATTATTGCGTAAAAACACCAAATATAAAGCAAATAGAATAATATAAATATTCAAGAGACTAAGGCAAGTTATATGATAGTGAGAGGTAACCAAACTTATCAACAATCAGTTCTTTGTATTCCCCAAAATGTATTTTTATATTTCTCACATTTCTCAGTTTTTAACATAATCAATTCTTACTATTCACAAAAATTCTACCCTTTTAGAAGTAGTTGGAGTAAGATATAAAGAGCCTGGCCTCTGATGTCAGATGGAAGTGAATATCTTGTCTCTACATCACACCAGCTCTGTGACCTAGGATATTCTCAATATCTATCTGAGTCAATTTCCTCATGAGATTAAATGGGAATGAAAATTTCCACCTCACAATGTTGTCATGAGGCTTAAATGAATACTCTTATAAACCATTCAGCAGGTGGGGCACATACTAGACACTTCAAACTCCTTTCCCTTTTATTTTCTCTTATTTCTTTCTCTTGGTCTTTATTCATGTCCTCTGCATGGAATGCTCTAGAATACCTCTTTCTGCCGGTAAAAGTCCTATACATTTTTTTAAGGCCAGATTTAATCCACTTCTCCTTGTGATATTAATTGTTCCCTCCAGTTAGCTCCCTTAGCTCTTATTATTTTCTGCCATGTTGTTCATTTAGTTTTTGCTTCTCTGATGGCATTTCTGTAACTTTCCATCAAGGTTTTTATGAATCTTTATATTCCATCAACTTCTTAACCAATAATGCCTCTGTGTTACATGTCAAAAGGACGGAATATATGTTTGTTGAACTAGTAGTTAAATGACTATTTAATAATAAAAATCTGAATTGTTAGATTAGATTGTAAACTCATATTTGTCACATTATAAAAAGTGGACCATAAGTTAATGTCACAAATTAATTAAAACAAATTAATAGGCCTGCACTTGATGTTTTACATGCATATTTACAGGGAAATGTATTGCCCCTCCCTGACAATGTGGTTCAGGACACTTGTGTATTGTGTGGGGTCCAGAAGCATGGAAACTGGGCCTAGGCTGGGAATGGATCTATACTTGTCCAAAGCTCATTGTGGGTACTTTGTACCTTGATCAGGGAGGTTATCCATGCCAAAAAGCTGATTATTCACGTCAACTATGAACGAGAAGCATCTGGCAGAGGAGAGTCCTGGCATAAATTTAATATAATGGAAACATTAGAGATCAGACCATCAGCAAATATAAAGAGATACATTGGAAGAACTTAGAAGAGAAATGTTCTAGGCAAAGGTGACGGGGCTTTTTGTGGAGTGATGTTGCTTCTGGCACAGGTTGGAAAAACGTAGTTAAGGTAAAAGTTAATTTCAGACCAGGATGTGTGAACCTGATGCACATTTTGCGTGTTTTCTGATATTAAATTTAGAAGATAGATTTTCTAAATACATTTGAACAATACTTATAAACTTTGTAAATTAAGAGAATACATTCAGCATCACCAAATAAATAAAAACATGTAGGTACTCATTAATATTGGCTCTGTCTATGCCATGACAAGATGCACTGCCAGAAATACTAGGAGCAGAGTTCATCATTCACACAGTTTATCTTAGAGCATGTCAGTGGGGGCGGGGGCGGTGGGCGGGGGGGAACCTTCTCTTCTGTGTAATAAGCTTTAAAAAAATAAAGTAGAAAAATAAGGTGAATTTTTCCACAATATACATTTATTCATCTCTAAAGATGATTGCGTTTGTGTGTTTTTGTCCTTTCTGCCCTTTTTGTTAAATATCATGTCTCTTCCTTTTTGTATGAAGTGATTATGAAAGTAAATAGTACTTTTTTTTGTTTATAATGCAATAAAAAAGTTGCCAAATTTTATTGTAGCCTATTTTGATTTTGGAAATATTTTTGTTTAACAGCATTTAAAAAAATAATCTAGGAAACACTGAAATATAGTATCTAAAATTTTGGACCTTGATGAACTTTCCATATTTACAAATATCTGAATGTGGTCATCATTTAGTCAAAATATTTTGGCATAATATAAACTCAGCCTTTGACTACTTCAAATGAGATCTTTGAGTGTTCTTTAAAAAATATAAGGTTCAAGTCATGGAAAAAAGACATAAATGTAAAGCCACCAAGCAGTACAGACAATTCATTTGAGTCCAGCAAATGTAGGGTCCTATTACCTTTCATTCTATAAAACTGTAAAAAGGAGAAGGAAGGATGAGGGGAGGAGAAAGAGAGGGAGAAGGGGAAGGAAGAGAAATATAAAAAACATGGTGGCTGTTGTTTGGATTTGAAAGTCAGGTATACAGGAGTTTTCTATCCTATAAAAAGTCTCGTTCTGGGCAGTCTTGCATTCTAGAAATCAGTATTCATTTCATTGCCTTTTGAGATTCTTCCCAGTCATTGTAATGTAATTATCTGTGTAAATATATGTTTATCTTAAAGATAATCATAACACCGTAAAAACCATACAACTTTATTATGTAGAGGTGGATGGTCATATATGGTTTTGATGTAAATTTTTCCATCTTGTTTCTTTTCATGTATTAAAATGAATACATAAAAATAACAGTTTACACAATAATTTTTCTTTTTTCAATTTTATTTTTATTTATTTATTTAATGGTGACATTGGTTCATGAAATCCAATAAGTTTCAGCTGTACACTTTAACAGTAAGGCATATATATATTTACACTGTGTGCTCACCTCTCATAGTTAGATTTCTTTCTGTCACCACATATTTGACCTTCTTTACCCTATTTACCTCCCTCATCCCCTTTTCCTTCTACCATCTGGTTACCACTAGTCTATAGTCCATGTCTATGAGTCTCTGTTAATAATTTTTCAATATCTTTTTAAATTTTATTAAATGTTTTGGGATGACATTGGTTAATAAAATTATATAGATTTCAAGTGTATAATTCTATAATATGTTATCTGTATATTGCATTGTGTGTTCACTACCCAAAGCAAAAATATCTTAAATAATGTACTAATAGTGATTATTAACAACACTTTTTTTAATTTTTATTATTTAAATAGAACTAGATTAAAGGTCATGATAAATTTAGGGGAAAAAGACAAATTTGAAAATTTATAAATAAGTGAAATGAAAATTAAAATTGACTCATTTGAAAAGATCAGTGTTTGTATCCCATGATTATTTGGTAGGACATTCTGATTAAAAAAAAAAAAAAGGTTAAATACGATTTGTTTTCTTCTTTTGCTATATGTTATTAGATTAAAAGGAAATATGTCAAATGGGCTCTGTATGTAAGTATCTTGAATTTCGTAAGACTATATTTTGGAATTATATCACAAGAGAATTCAATTTATTTATAATTGACTACACCATTGATTGACAATATTTAAATTGATGTTTCCTTCTAGAGAATTTATATACTTAAGCTTACTGTCTACATTGACTTCTATGATAATGGCAATAATAGTTAGAGCTTTATTGAGCATAAACTGTTATATGCTATATGATCAGTATATCTTCTATTATGCCATTAAGCAAATCATAGAAACACTAAAATAAATGAATCTGGAATAAAGAGAATGTTTGTTTAATCACATTTCATTTTTAAGACTATATAGTTCATTAAAGAGAATTTGTCTGAAATGGCATTTTGGATTACAATCCTACATTTATTTCTTTTTATGTAGAAGTTGAAGTAATGTCTCGACAAGAGAAAAACTGAATTAGGCCCAAAAAGAATTAGTACCTTTACTTGCCTTGGTCTACTAGGATTCATCATAGTCAAGTTGATGCTATAGAAATTTACGTTGTTCTTTAAAATAACATGTGGTGTCATTTGATTATGAGCATAGGCCAGATGTAAAAATGTAGTGAAATATTAAACATCTCATATTTTTGAATATTTATTTTAGTTCTTGTGCCAGTTTATGTCATGGTAAGATTTATATAATAGATGCTGGAAAAAAAAAACACCTAAAATTTTGAAGTAGTAGAATCAAAGTTGAAGTTACTTAATAGCAATTTCAGCTGAATGTATCTACATATAGGAAAAACAAAATCATAAATTAAAAAAAAAATAAAACAATACTAAAGAATGTGAGCTCTGGATTTAGAGAAAAAGTCTCTGATATTAACCGAGGTATTTTTGCTCTGGAAAGTGGTGAGATAACCTAAGCAACCCAGAATTTGCTGTGGCTCATTGCCATGAGGGTTTCAAAAAGACTCTTCTCTCAGTTATAAAGCAATGTCAAGAGTCCCTGAGAGAGAGAAACATCTAAAGAAATTGCAGTGAAAGGAATGATGAAGCAAAGTTAAGAACATTTGAAAGCAATGGAAAACAGCTGCTAACCCATATTCCAGGAAAATATTATCTATTTTTTAATGGAATGATCCAGCTGTAATATTTTTTAAAAGTGTAGTTTGTTTCCAGAGTGATTTCATACAAACACCACTAAAGACTTTCATTAAAGTTGTCTGTGCTGAGGAACCGAGAATTCTTCCTGAACTAATTTACAAAGTTCAGCCTGTAACAATTTTTTTCAATTGGATGAATATTTGTTTGGAATTATGATATAGAAATTCATTATATTATTTATAATTCAGGATACAGGATTTGGCAAACAAAAATTTTTCGTAATTCTTAAGAAGGTTATTATATTTAATATTAATATAAATCAGAATATATTGTTCTTATTTATCCCTTTACCATACAAAATTATTAATGTGTTAACAAGTTAGCATACTTGATAAGATAATTAGAAAAGTAATTTTTTCATTCTGTTCCATCTGGATCCTAATTTTCTACTTCTGGTTAAGAAGATTGAAAATACTAATATTTAACCACTGCTTATACAAACAGGTAATCTTAACTGAGTGCTTACTATGCCATTATTCTAGGTGTTATAGATGAATTAACTAGTTCTGCTTCTTTGGTAACTCTTGGAGGATATATTATTAACCCCATCTTCCAAAAACGAAGGTCTGGGTAGTGTAAGGAACTCATTCTAGTTTGCATATCTAGTAAATGAATACTGTGGTGAGACTAGTGTTCTTACTTGTACTGGATGACTCCATGTTCTACTCCATGTTCTGTAGCTATAGTATTTGTCTTCCTATAACTTCTTCCACTTGATGCTTAGAGATCTTTTATATAGTTTTATGTATTTCCAACTAAAATATACCTTTGTGACTCTTAAATGACCCTCTTATTGATTAATATACTTATGTAATTGTCTTAGTTTAGACTCAGCCTTTTTTTTTTTTTTTTAAATTTGCTTACCTAATTATAGGGCAGAATTGCAAAGTTTAGAATTGGAAAGAAAAGTAAAGGGCATCCAGTCTATTTGATGAACAGATCTCCTTAAGCAGACATTCAAATAACACATGACCATATACAGTGATATAGTCCCTGCCTCTGGTAGTAGCCCTTTTCATCCTCACACAGCTCAAAGTATCTGAAATTTCAACCTTGTATTGACTCTCTGTAGCATTGATCTTTTGCAATCATTTGGACACTGTTAAGAGGAATGTCATTTGAATTCAGATATTATGTAGTGGAGTCTCTGTATTTTTCTCTCTGGAGAATTAATAGCTCTTATTTATTTCAGATATGATTCACATAAATGAAACTCTCTTTGTCTGTTTCTCCCTTCCTTCTCTTCCTCTCATTCCTTTCCTTCCTTTTTTTTTTTTTATTTTTTTTTTTTTTGGAGTGGCCGGGGGTTGGCATAAGACCAGCTCCAGTATAGTACTGTTTCTCATGAAGAACTTTGTTTTGAGAGGCGTCTTTTAACAAATTTTTAACAATTCTTGTAATTTTCTGTATAAGATGGATAAATGGCTAGATGGAAAGATGGATAGATAGAAGGATGCACAGATACATAGGTTGATAGATAGATGTTCAATTTAACATTATTGACCTGATAATATGGAAGAAGCCATGTGAGTTTTAGATTATGAGCTATTAATTATATACTTCCTGACATTAGGAGATGTTAATTCTAGTAGATAAGTCATTTATATAAATGAGTGATTGTAATAATTGGCAGTGTGATACAAGTTATAAGAGTAACAAGCAAAATATTCCATAGAAATTAATTCCATGAGAATTTCTTAGAGATTGCATTTTGAACTGACTTGTAAGAGTGGATGTTATTTTGTCAAGGTGCCATATATAGTTGTATATGTCAGGAACAATGGCAGAAAAGGCTAAAAGTGGATGACTACAGAGCATATTTTTCTGCAAGATAGAGGACATGAGTAAGAGTAGTAGGGTGGAGTTTAAACTCAATTGATGGGGACCAGATATTTAATGCTAAGTTAAAGTGTTTGAACTTTATCTTCTATTAAAATAATATTTTTGATAAGATGGAGAAGGCGGTAAGAGAAATAGATAAATGAAGGTGATTTACCAAATGGCTAATGTCATGGAGTCAGAGATGGGACAGAGGAAGGGTCTATATTGTCACTTCT
>NW_006494610.1:5900482-5922568 GCF_000325575.1 Pteropus alecto
TGTACTGTTTCTCATGAAGAACTTTGTTTTGAGAGGCGTCTTTTAACAAATTTTTAACAATTCTTGTAATTTTCTGTATAAGATGGATAAATGGCTAGATGGAAAGATGGATAGATAGAAGGATGCACAGATACATAGGTTGATAGATAGATGTTCAATTTAACATTATTGACCTGATAATATGGAAGAAGCCATGTGAGTTTTAGATTATGAGCTATTAATTATATACTTCCTGACATTAGGAGATGTTAATTCTAGTAGATAAGTCATTTATATAAATGAGTGATTGTAATAATTGGCAGTGTGATACAAGTTATAAGAGTAACAAGCAAAATATTCCATAGAAATTAATTCCATGAGAATTTCTTAGAGATTGCATTTTGAACTGACTTGTAAGAGTGGATGTTATTTTGTCAAGGTGCCATATATAGTTGTATATGTCAGGAACAATGGCAGAAAAGGCTAAAAGTGGATGACTACAGAGCATGTTTTTCTGCAAGATAGAGGACATGAGTAAGAGTAGTAGGGTGGAGTTTAAACTCAATTGATGGGGACCAGATATTTAATGCTAAGTTAAAGTGTTTGAACTTTATCTTCTATTAAAAATAATATTTTGATAAGATGGAGAAGGCGGTAAGAGAAATAGATAAATGAAGGTGATTTACCAAATGGCTAATGTCATGGAGTCAGAGATGGGACAGAGGAAGGGTCTATATTGTCACTTCTTCTCCTTGGAAGACACATTCTGCCCTTCTTTTGAATGCTGCCGAAAGGGTTCCTTTTTTCATGCACTGGAAACATCTGCATCATTGATTCAGGGCACAGTTTTGGGAAATCAACAATTCTATCCCTTGGGAAGGGGAGTTGTGGTGATATACATAATTTTGATTGAAGCAGATATTTGAAGAAAACCTCTTTTAGTGATTATCAACAATTACCTTTCTCTGCAAAAGTAGACTTATAATTAATGATATTTTTATCTGAAAATATTTTTTCTCACTTAAGATACAGGTTCAAAAGTTCAGTATTTGCCTATTCACAGCAAAAGCAAATTGGAGAGCAATAACAAACTGAAAAATTGAGGTCAAATTGTAAAATTAATTTAATTCGTGTTTTCATAGAAGCCTAACTCAACTTCTGTATATATGTCAGTTACAAAATATTGCAAAGAATTTAAATGGTAAAACTAATGATTTAATGGTCAAAAATATATATCAAAATTCTGCAATAAAAAGAGAACTTAAACAACCTAGGAGGTTAAACAATGTTGCCCCACACTACCTCTGCTCTGTTGGCCCCTATACTTGTACTTCTAGCTAATGACTTGGAGCAAATGAAGCCACTTAAACAAGTCCTTGTAAAATTGAAGACATTTTATATATAATACTGACCATCGCAATCCATCACTAAAAGCAGAGATTCCACTAGACTAGTTGTGTGAACAAGGTATTTTTCCTTTGCTTCTGTAGGAGTGTGTGGTCTTGAGTATGATATCAGCAAACTAATAATTCCCATTTTAATGAAATATAAAAAAATTGACTCCTGGATATTTCTTAGTGCCATGAAGAAAACTACTGATTAGTAACTACAGCAGGCAGTAGTCAGATCACAGTGTGCCATTAGTAGGACCTCAGATTAACACCCATGTCTTGCTTTGTTACCTTGCAGAAATGTTGGAATCCAACAATGTGATCACTTTCAATGGCTTGGCCAACAGCTCCAGTTATCATACCTTCCTTTTGGATGAGGAACGGAGCAGGCTGTATGTTGGAGCAAAGGATCACATATTTTCATTCAACCTGGTTAATATCAAGGATTTTCAAAAGGTATCTTTATTCTAATATATGCATTATAGTTCTTTTGAAACATCTCAAATTATATAGAATTCTCTAGCTATATAAGTGTAACAACAGAAAAAATTGTTTAAATTAATAACTTATCTTTTCAGATGCAAATAAAAATAATGCATTGATTTGACTATCACAGAAAACCATAAAAATGGATGCAGAAAACCATAAAAATTCTCAAGGAAGAAACCATAGTATTTTCAATAATTTTTATAAGCAATACTAATTTAACTATTTTTCCATAGTTATATCATTTTCCCCGCATAAAAGTAAATACTTGAAGCATTATAGAAATGTAATTGATTTCATGTATTATGTATATATGTATGTTTGTATGTATATACTTTATGTGTGTACATATGTGTGTGTACATATTTAAATTTATACATCTGTCTACATTGCCAACAAATGCAGAGTTCATCAATCATTATACACATGCCTAATCTGGTATGTCAACTGTGTTTGTAAATAAGTTTATTGGAAAACAGACACTCACTCATTTACATAATGTCTATCTGCTCTCATTCTACAATGGCAGAATTGAGCAGTTGTGATAGAGATCATCTGGCTCACAAAGCCTAAAGTATTTACTATCTGGTCTTTTAAACAAAAAGTGTGCCAAACTCTGATCTGGAAGATTAATTTCTGGTGTCAAGTTTTTGCAAGCATGGTCACCTAGACTCTAATAGTCTATCAGTTTTATCCTTATTCTTACAGTATTTGTAACTTATTTACTTAATATATGATACATTTTGGAAAATAAACATGAATTGACAAATTAGTGGAAATCATGCTACTAAGTTTATATGCTGTAATCTAAGTCAGCCACTGTTTTGCAGTCGATATTTTTAGTCTTAATTCTATGAGGAACAAAAATTTTTGTGCAACAAGTTTTACAAGAATGCTAGTATTACATGCTTTTTGGAGTACGTACACTTCATTATTCATGCATGTTACTTTTACTTCTTAGGGTTTTAATGTGGTGTACCTAAAATTCTTATAAAACTGTAGAAGATTGGACAATAATTTTTAACATTTTCCATCTGCCCCAAGAATATTCACCAGCCATACTCGCAGCTGCAATGTTTATCCCAAGATAACTCGCGGATTATAGTCTTAAACTTACCCCCGAAACTTCGCCACAAAATATCTCGCTTGTACTATTATTTTTGCATCGCTCTAGTATATCAATAGTCTTTGGAAACAAATGACATTATTCTATTCAGAGAGTTCTGTTATATAGTGGTATTTTCATTTACAAAATATAGTAATTCTCGATTGCTGAAAATGTCAAATCTTGGAAAAAGTAGCATTCCTACGTGTGATGTTAACATCATTCTCAAACAGTTAGCTGAAGATTCATTTGATGAATTCGACTTATGTATACATTTCTGTTACATTCGGATTAGAGAGAGGTTCTGTTTAGAAATAACGCCATGAACAGTTTTTATACATATTTTTCACATCGAAAACCAGTCAGATTTGCTTCAGCCTCAAAGCTCTGCTTATGTAAAATAAATTAATATTGGCAGTAAGCTTTTTTTATTCTAAACAGGAAACAGGTTAAAAAAGTAACCTAATTATGTAAAAAGCTTTTGTTCTGTTTAGCAAATATTGCTTTTGAAATAAAATAAAGATTTAAATTAAAAGCTGAGTGACATCTCTAATAGAGTATACCACTAAACCTAAGACTTTTATTTTTCTTTGATTACCCAGACACTAAAATTCTATGTAAAAAGAGATTTGATTCATTATATATGGTCATATAAAATAGCAATGCCCTTATTGATATACTTTAAAATTAAAATATGGCATTTAAAAATTACCTTGGATATTTCTTTTCTGATAATTTAATCTATTTGATTTCTAAGCCAGCTCAGATGATAGCAGTATCCTAAGGTTATCTATTATCCAAGAAAACTGGTTATTCATTTGTTTTCCTGAAATGATAAAAAATATTTATCTTAGAGTCTTTTGTAAAAGTCACAAAATAAAGAGTTGTTTGTTATTGTTTTAGTAAAAGGAAATCATCTTTTACAAAATAAATGAAAAATCTAAGATGATTAAGTAAAATTTGATATTTTAATAATAGATTTGCAGTTCAAATTTTGAGTGTTTATAACATTTTTATTATTTTGTAACATTTTTATCATTTTGTAACACTTGTATATGTGAATATAAATATATGTGTATATATCTATATATCTATAGGTATGCAAAATATGAGCACATTTCACTTCAGAATATATATTAAATGTATTTAATATTTTTCTCTGAATAATATCCAATTTGTATATCCACTTGGTTCTAAAATTGAAAAGAACTAAATATCATATAAGACAACCTACTATTTTATAAAGGAGAAAAATCCTAGAGCAATTTGTATGCCCAAGATATATCATAGTACCTTCTACCAACTAGACTTCCAATAAATACATACGGAAAGAATGAATTAATCAAAGTTAGGTGACTTGCCCAGTATTATACTGTTCTTATAGCACCTACTTTTGAGTTTAAAATCATTATTCTAATAGAGGACATATGTCTAAGTTTTAAACATCCCATTCCAAACATATTATTTAATTTGAATTATATCACACTGTTTATATCAGTAAATTCAACTTACTTAAAGATTTACTTTTGGTTGTATACATTTGTCTATTAATGTGCTTTTTAACCTATATATAATGCTATTAAACAACTTTATCCCAGTCATCTACTATTGTGATAAACTCTAGAAGGGACATTGTAGTATGTCATAAATCTTGAGGAATTTACAAGGTGATATTAAAAATGCATGAACATAAAGGTAAATATTAGGCCAATGAAAAGACACATTCTCAGGCTTGGAAGGACCATGGAAATATTTTTCACCTTGATAAAGGGTGCAACATCTTTAAGGCATAACTGCTTATTAAATAATGAATTATGAGGAACTGCCATTAGTACAACCATAGAGGCATAAAACAAAGGAAACTGTAAAATAGGTCATGAAACACTTTGAATATGAGGATATGAAATTTAAGCATTGTTAGTTAACTGAGAAATTTTTGAGCAAAGAAGAAAAAATATCAATAGGTTATCAAAAAGTTAAGAATTATTCTTTGTGGAAATTGATACTGTTGGACAAGACAAATATATATATATATGTGTATACATATATATTTTTTCATTCCATTGATTTATGATTATCTTCATTAAATTGCTTTCTAAAAAAGCATTTTTATATCAAAATTATTTTACTAATGCCAGATTCTAAGTAGGAGAATTTAGCATGAATGTTATCAACTTAAATGATATTAATTATGCAACAATCAAGAAGTAAGAAACTATGAGAAAAACAACCTACCTTTTTGAATTAAAATATTATGTTTTAATAACATGATTTTTGCATGATTTTTAATTTTTGAATTAAAATATTATGTTTTAATAACATGATTTTTGCATGATTTTTAATTTTTGAATTAAAATATTATGTTTTAATAACATGATTTTTGGTAGAAGATTAATAACATAATCTTTCTGGAAAACTGAATAATTTTAGTGCTGCTAAATATTCTTATTGTTGTGTCTCAGAGAAAATTTATATTGGATTCACCTCCATTATAAACTTTGAAAAAGAATAGATCGTTTGGCCTTTCCATAGCTGGTATAAAGATGGGACTGTGGAACCTGTGGAATAGAATTGCAAGGTAATTGCTCTAGTGAGTTAGGGTGATAAGTGTAAGGACCTGCATTTATTATTCTTAGATGTTTCTTACTGTGACTACTTTGTAAAAACCGTGTGGAACAGGTCAAATAACAGTTTTAATTTAAACACACCAGAATACATGAGGAAAAAAATAAATGAAAGAGAAAAAAAATACGTAAATTAAGAGCTTCAAATGGTAAAAATTATATATATATCTCCAAAACTTTTTAGGGCTTTTATAATTGTTACGTAAACCTGAAATACTTTTGTTTTTGTCAGCATAAGTTATTGTTTAAATTATTGTTTATAATTGTGTTGTATTTTGCTTTTTAATTCCCTAGATTGAATATCAAAGCCTTTGTCCAAGTTTATGAACATTTATATTGAATTATCTAGAGATTCCCAAATGAATGATAATCAGTCATTTTGAGACTAAAAGCTTTTTAGCAGACAGGAATGATTAACTGCTCCCATCTCTGAGTTTTTCTTTTACATATGACATTTTTTCTAAAATTAAGTAATGTTACCAGAAGAGAAAGATGAATAATAATTTAAAAATTAAATTATTCTGCCCCAATACAGATAGGAGTCATTGGAATTGCTGAGAGAAATGTAAAATTTTATATTATAATTTAGATGAGGATATATTCATTTATATTATTGAGGGAAAATGTATCCACAGTTCTCTAAGCTACCAGTAACAATTGGGTTCATCTACCACTATCACTGTATTTATACAACATAGGAACCTTTGGAAGGATGAAGGCCAAATATTTGAGATGAAAACACAAATGATTATTTCTCAATGAGTCTGTTTTGCCTACAGTTGAGGGTGATTTTTTTAAGAGTTATCTATTTGCTTCTTTATTTCCTCCTTTATCTCCCAAAAGTAAGATAAAGCTACTCTTACCTATTTTCCCTGTCAAAAAAAGGAAGAAGAAGAAAAAGGAAAAAAAAAGATTCCTTTCTAAATGGATTTTTTTCTAACCTTATCAGTTATTCATTTTAGCATGTTGTGTCAGATTCGGATTAAGAAAATGAATCCAGAATATCTAATGTTCAGATTTCAAAATCACTATTTCACAGTAAAGACTGATTCATTTAGAAGGATGTAAGACATATTCTGTGCCAACTTATACCTCTCTTCAGTAAATTCTCACATCCTCTCAAGATGATCTCCCTCTCTCAATCTGCCTTACAGTTCTTTCTACCACACACTACTTAGATCTATAGGCAGACCTCAGCAACATTGCAGATTTGGTGTCAGACCACTATAACATAGTATCTCAATAAAGTGAGTTAAAATCTTTTTGGTGGTGGAGGGTCTTGCTTTCAGTTTGTAAAAAAACACAATACCTGTGAAGCATAATGAAGTGAAGCACAATAAAGCAAACTATGCCTGTACTGAGTACATGAATTTCTGTGTTGCTCAGCTTTCATATACAGCAAATCCTAACGGGTACAGGAGATTGAATGATTTAAGTTTGTATCAATTAACTATATCAATTAACTAATGCCACTGCATAGTCTAAACTGAAAGGTTCTTGCCATATAACGCTTATGGAGCTTTATCTCAGTTGACCTAAGTTGGTCTAACAGACTATAATGTTAGATCTAGTACCGAGAGAACTTAATTGGCATAAAATAATGTTTCTTTTCTGTCCTTAGATTGTATGGCCAGTGTCTTACACTAGAAGGGATGAATGCAAGTGGGCTGGGAAAGATATTTTGGTAAGTATCAATCTATTAAATTATTTTAGAAATTGTATAAAGTGATTTATTACTGTCATCATTTTCCTTGTGTTATAGTAAACACCGTGTTTTACTTGTGGATGTAATAACTCTTTAGAAATAAAATGATATTTAATTTTTGGATGTTGCTATTTTTATATAAAGCACTGATAGTTTTATGTAAAGAAAGTAGGTGAAATAATAGCATGCCTAAATAAAGCAAAATTATGATATCTTTGATATTTACATATACGCAAAAAGTAACAAAATTCAATTTTGTCGTGTATGTACTTATCTTCAATAAGTCTACTTCTTTGTACAGATTTGTTTTAATATGTTAATTCCTTTTGAATTTCTTTTGAATGATATGAAATTTTTCTACCTGAGTCATGATTAAATTACATCTCTGTCCTTCTTTCTATTCCTTTCCTTTTCCCTTCCTTCCTTTTTTGCTTATTATCTTCCCCCTTTTCCTCCCACCCTACTTCCCTTCTTTCCTTTCTTCTATCCTTCCTTTTAGTTATTCTTTAAATAAATATGGATTGAGAAATGATTATGTAACAGGCATTGTCCTGATTACTGTGGAGTAAAAGATGAAGGTTAAGAAATTCCTACAATGGTTTTACCATTTTTGGGAAAAGATAGAGGCCATTTTCCTGAGGTAAACTTTCTTAGTAAAATTAAGTGGCACTGGTTTGAGATATAGTCAAGTGTTAGCACAGATCATGAAAAGCAGTGATAATCATTTATATCAATAAATTAAAATGAATTACAAGATTTCAAAATATGATTATATTATTTTATATTCTATCAGATGCTTTTAGATGTCTAAAGCATAAGGAAATAAGATGAAAAATTTTGTCTATGTATTAGCATTTACAAGAAATTTATCCTATGTGCCTAAAGACATAAATCAGCCTGCATGTATGGATAGATAGGTAGATGACAGATAATGATAGATGATGATAGATAGATAGATAGGTAGATAGATAGATAGATAGATGATAGATAGATAGATAGATAGATAGATAGATAGATAGATAGATAGATAGTTAGATAGACAGGTAGACAGACGAATAGACAGATACGTTCAGGGAACAACTTGATTGGGAGCAGTTGCCTAAGATGATAAACAGGCATACCTCAGAAATTGTGGGTTCAGTTTCCAGACCATTGCATCAAAGCAAGTATCGCAATAAAGAGAGTTATAAGCTTTTTGCTGGTGGAAGGTTTTGCCTTCAGTTTGTAAAAAAAAAAAAAAAAAAAAAATGCAACATCTGTGAAGCGCAACAATAAAGCAAAGCACAATAAAATTAGATATGTCTGTACATGTTTAGAATGATTTAGAGATGGATTCTGAGTTCATGGAGGAAGAGCGCCTCAGTCTGGTAGCAATGTTGCCTACAGGTGAAGGAAGATAGGTAAAGGAGTACAAAGCACAGGTATTCACCATCCTTGATTGATTATGTATCAGTAAACAGAAAATTCATCCTTAAAAACATTATAAATATAGTGATTATAAATCACATTACAGCTTTATACTACAGCAAACATTTTTTGATTATATGAATTGGACACAAAATAAGTGTGTTCTATCAAATTTTATACTATTCCCAATTGAGGCATATGTTGGGACTATTGGAAAAGAGTAAATAGAAAAAAGTGAAGTAGGAGTCCAGAGAAGTCAAGAATTTTATGTTGATACCCTCACTTGCTCATGAATTCTACATGAAAAAATACCTTACTTTGGCGGGGAAGCGGCGGGGGCTCTAGTATCTGAGCAATAAATAAGACATTACATACTTTACAACTGTGAGAAACAAGTTTAATAGTTTTAGTGAAAATTATTTAAAAGTAGAAAACACTTCACAAGGCAAAAAATATAACTGAGTACATAAGAATTTATTAACACAGAATTCCATATTTACTATTAGCAAATTACATTGAAATTTTCATTGTGGTCATAACTAAGGGTAGATAGTAATGAGGATAATACCTGCATACAGCTGTGACTTTTAAGCACAGATTTTCTCCCTTTCTATTAAAGTATAGAAAGTTTGTGTGAAGCCATACAATCTTATAATTATTGAGAATCTTTTCTGTGCTGACTACTATGATAATTTAAATACGTAGAGTTTGTTAATGTAGTTTTCACAATAACTTTATGAGGTGGCTATTATTTCCTCATGTTCTTGATCAGGATATATAATGACTCAGAATAGTCATTCAAAATCTTTTTATTCAAAATATTTTATATCTCTAATGAAGTTTTTGCTGTCCTGTGGCACATAGGGATTTGAACTTGCCTATTAGCACATAGATAATAAGCACTAGAGATTGAATAAATACTTTATCTATTCTGGTGTTATCAAGGGTGTGGGTATAGTAATAACTACCTCACAACTGTAGTACTCAAATAATAGCAAGTGAAATTATCACATAGACTATGATGTGCAAAACAAATATTAGCTATTACTGTTATTATTGGTATATGTTGCTAAGATAATTTCTGAGTGAAAACATCATTAATAAAATTAGTTTAGCCCTCATTAATGATCATGACCAATCTGGAGTTATGCTGTTCTGAATTCAGTTCAATTTGAAAATTGAAGATAATAACTATACTTATCTAACAAATTATCTAGATTTTACAATAAGCACTGAAGCCAAGTACTGAGCATATTTGATTTAATGATTGAATTAGGTCATTCAGTTCTTAAGATAGCGGATATTTTTTTGTGTTAGTGGTTTCTAAAATTTGCCTTGGTGCATTTTTCTTATCTTTTTTTGGCTCTCTTTTCCTCTCCTCTCTCTTCCCCTCCCTTCACATTCTGCTATCAATACTGTATAATGAGGGATTCTGGTGTTAGCCCAGATGCAGTTAATTCAGCAGCTGCAATAAAGTCATGATCCCCACAGTGCCCTATGGGTAACTCTAATCATGATCTCAGAGGTTTCCTCTCTAAGAAGGGCAACTTTGTTGTATTTTCCAGGCTTACTGAAAATGCTTATGGGTTTTATAAAACTGAATTAAAAGGAACTAAGACATAATCTTATAATAAAGATTCTGAAACTTATAAATCATGTTTCATACATTATGGGAGAGATAGGTAATTATGTGTGCATTGAGAGATGTAAATTTTTGAAAGTTTAATGTGTGGCAGTATTAGCCATACTAATCTTTTCAAAATCAACTGATTAATGTAACATGATAAAATGCTTGTGTTTTGGTTATTCCTTTATGTTCTGCATTAAATTAATCCAGTTGTGGACTTTGATTTCTCTTTAACACTTACTTAATGAAAGGAAAACACAACAGTTTTTATATATTTTAGTTCAAGAAAAAATATATTTTTCCTCTTGCTCTAAACACCAAACACTAAAATATATTCAGATAGTTGAATTTATTACATACCGTTTTTATGGTAACCCATCTCACTCCTTTAATATTGATTTTTTTATTGATCTATTATTTTTTTTATTGATCTATTATGTATTTGGAATTCATTTTATTACAATTTATTTTATTTTTTTAAGTAACCTTATTTATGTACCTCAATTTATATATCTATTTTTTTAAAATAAGATACATGACATTTATTGCTTACTTTTGGCTAATAATATACAGTTACATTTTTCTATTTCTTCCTTATATTTTAAAATAGCAATTAGTTGACTTCCTTGGATTTGTAACATTTCTTGCTTGACAAAAATAAAAAATAATTAGCATTAGTATTTTTACCACTAATTTCTTAAATAAACACTTAGAAATAAAGATTAAGGGCAAAGAGTTTTTCATAATTTTCATTCATCACCTGATTTTTGAAGTGATACAAGGACAGTTTGATAGAAATTTTGCACTCTATCTTCAGTAAATAATAGCTGTAACATAGGGACAATAATTTCTTTCAGAGAGCTCTTGTGATGCTTAAAGCCATAAGTATGAGGCTTGAGTGGTTTTTGCAGCCTTTGGGACTCCAAGACAGAATTATAACCAAAATAGGACCTGACCTAGACATGTATAGAAAAGTAAACTAACAATCTCCTTGAGAGCTCTCTTTGGTTTCTAGAACCTGAGTTTCCCCTTTCTCTTCTGGCTTTGTTTTCTCAGAAAGCCCTCTGGATATAAAGCTCTTAAACAAACCATGCAGGGGGAAGTGCTTTTTTCCTCAGTATTAGATTCAGATGCAAGAATTCAATAGGAAAATACAATAATAAATGAGGAGCAAACACACTGGCTAATTTCATTTATCTTGAGAGCGTGTCATTCTTAGGTTTAGTTAAGATGGTTAAGACTGCACAGCCACCTGGGAAGTCAGGATATGTCACTGGATTGAACCTACATAGATCCTGTGTCACTGAGTATATCATCACACAGAAAATTGAACCCCTTTCCCATTCTCCCAGGCAGCTGAGAAGATACAAACCATCGTTTCTCATGGCTCAGTTTTTCATTATACACATATGTAAAGTCAGCAGCTGGAATTCAAACAACTATTTCACAAAGATGAACTTTGTGATAAAGGGGGAATCTGTAGGCTAAGACATATTTATATTCCCTGTTTTTCTCCCTACGAGAGAGAGAGAGAGAGAGAGAGAGAGAGAGAGAGAAGAGAGTAAGAGAGCAAGCAAGTGCACATGTGCATAAATGTGTCTTAGGCTGCTGATAATGACAGTTCTGACAAAACATTAATCTAATTTTTTTTCCTCTTCTAGAAGTGAATATACAATATATATATTAATATGCTTTTTTTTGGTGTTGTAGATTCTAAACCTTTATATTGTTATGTGATTTTTATATTGGAGGAACAATCTACTCATTGACTTTTTCATTGCTGTTACTTGAGAGTTATTATTTGAAAAAAAATTGTATAATATATATTATTGGAAAGAGGCCCTGAATAAGGAAACATGCATCCAGATAATCTCCATTCTGACTGTGATTATTCATCTTTACTTTCATTTTTGATATTTTTCTGGTGCTTAAAATCCATTGTTAGTCACAATAACACTTCTATTGAGAGATTAACTTCTTTGACCCTGTTTTGCAAATGAAAACTGAATACATGCTAAAGTTCTAAATGAATCTGTTTTGAATTAAAGCTCTCTGACTTTTCTTTGTTTATCCTATTAAACCATTTCTCTTTTCACTAAGCTTCAATAAAACCAAATGGCAACCGTATGACTGTTAGAAATATTTTGAACGTTATTGGAAATCAAAATTTTAACCATCTGAGATGAACAAAATAAGCAGTATTATAGCGTCCCTGTTGTGGTACATTTTAATATCATCCACCTGAATTTTGAGACATTTTTGAAACTCTTAAAATTCTTGAAATTCTTATTTTTATATTTTCGTTCTTAGTCATTACTCACTTTTAATGCTATAGTATAACATGTTTATCAAATGTATCAGGGCTCAAATTGAAGGACCTCATCAACAGTAATTTTTGCCAAGTGAATGAAGTTAAGGCTTGGAAGCTACACATGCATTTTAAGTTGCAGTATACTCCAAAATACATGTTAGTCTTTGAATTTCATTTGCTTTTTCAAAGGTCAAAGTCAGCAACTTTAATACTTTTATTTTATTTGAGAGACTTCAAAGCATGATAGAAATTATTAACTGGATTGCTAGAATTACCCTCTAAATCCACGAAATCATAAGGTGTTATTAAATCTCTAATCTCTGTGTATAATTGTTGGGAGATAATTTTTCATGGGTCTCTCACACTTCTGCACATCTGATGAAAAGAAGCATTATTGCCTATTTTGCTATTTTTAAGGATTTTTGTACAGTGAAGAGGCTTGGAAGATAGTGTCTCCCTGTGAAGCAAAAAGCTGATTTTAAACAGTCCTGAGAAGTGCAGAAAATGTCTCCCTTGTATCACAGGGCAGATATGCTTACTGTTCAGTACAATAAACACAACATCTCCCTCACGATCCAGTCTACTTTTGAGTATTATGAAATATTCAGGTTCCTTCATCCCAGAGTTTCTGTCCTATAATTCAATTCACTGCATGTGCAGGTCTCACTTGGTACTCTTCTCACTGCCCAGTGGGAATTGGGACTTGGGGAACTGGCATAAGAAATGTTGATGCTCTGACTATTGCTCTTTCTGTGAGTAATAGTCTTTTATCTCTGACCCAGGAGACATATATCTTCTGCCAGCATCCATGAAACTGTGCCAGTATCCATGAAACTGTGTCCTTTACAGTCCTTGACAGTATCGCTTATGATTTTTTTTGTGGGCACTCTAAATGGTCTCACAAATGAAAGACTATGATCGGTTTATTCACTTTTAAACATGAGTTCCATGAAGGTATTTGATGACACTTCAGGTATGCAGACAACTTATTTTGATGAAGGCCAGTGAAAACCTTGTCTTATTAAATGTCACAGAAATAAGCCCAGATTTTTATGTGCAACCACAAGCGTGTGTTTATTGCTACTTGGAGTAAATTTTAGATAAATTGAACAGAAAGATTATAGTTTCATTTTGGCATTCAAAAGTAGTAGTAGTAATAATTATAGCTAACACATATTGAGAGCTTACTATGTATGTTTGATATTGCTCTGAATGCATTATTTTTATTAGCTCATTTATGTAACTCATATCTGGTTATAAGATACACACTTATTTTCAAAGCAATTGGATGAACAGGTTTTGTATCATAGGTAGGAGATACATGGGAAATGAATCTTTATCATTAACATTACTTTAGAAACTAGGTTTTATTCACAGTTTGAATTAATACGTTTTGCTGATATAACAAAATATGATGGTAATCATTGTGTCTGAATTATCATGGATCATCTTGTGTATATGAACTTATATTTTTGGAAATATTTTAGAGTCAAGATTAAAATTTAATTGCATTTTAAGTTTATATTTGCAAAGTAAGGCTAGTGTTTATAATGAAGAAATTATATAAAAACTTCCAAAGGGCTTGGGAATTTTGAATTGTGTTCCTTTCTATTTGAAATTTCAATTGTATCCTTAAATGGCTGAAATGAAATTCAGATATTTGGCACTGGTTAACAACTTATTATTTAGGTTTGATTGGACACCATACTTCACCCATGCATTAGTGTACATACTTTTAGAGTTTGGTAAGCATTTTATACTATAAAGTTCATTAGAATGATTTAGACAGTTCTCTGGGAACAAGATTTTGGCCAGTGTCTTCTCACTATACAGTTAGCAGATTGTTCCAAGTCCAGGTGACATGTAGTTTCTAATAGATGTCACTGGTATTCTGCTTTTTATGTATTTAATAATCTTCATGAATGAATTTCTACTCATTCATCATATCATAGATTTAACATGAATTCTGGGAATATTTTTTCTAGATATGCTTTGTCTCAATGTGTTAAGGCAAATAATCTGTGGTCAACTTTTGACTGGTTTTCTTTAATTTGATTAGAAAATGTAACAATAAAAAAATCACACTTATGTCCACATGACATCAAGAAAATCTTGTAAAGTTCTTTTTATTTATAGCATTTAATTTTTATATATTTCTCCTTGCTACATTTTTAAGCATGGTGAGGAAAATAGGATGCAAAATTGCAGGGCCTCTAAAAATTTGCCATTATTTCAGGGGACTGAGAATTAACTTTATTTTTAGCTTTTATGTGTTCAGAAAAAAAACATTCTTGAAGATCTCATAATTAAATTCAAATTAGATGCTAAATATAATAAATATACTCTATACTATATGCTATACATGTTATTGAATTATAGACTACTTATGTGTATAGATGTGTCTATGTATGAACTAAAAGATATAATTTTAGTAGTGTTTGAAATGATACCCAAATTAATATAACTTGTTGATCCTAAAATAATGTGCATTTAAAAAGGAGAAATCATAAAAAATTTTAAAAATAAAATATTAAACGGAGAAATCATTTACCTTTAGGAATAAATAAAATAATCAACTAATAACTTTTTTTAAAGTGTCAAATCCATGTTTCTCTTGTATGACATATCATAATAAGCTATTATATGATAGTAAGATGTATCCTTTTATCAATTAGGGTTTGATCAGAGACCAGAACCAGTATAAATGATAAGGAAAAGGATTTTAATATAGGGATCAGAACTTATACAGTTGGCCCTGAGATAGGTAATGGGTCTGAAGTTGCTACAGGCGACAACTATGCAGAAACAATTATTGTATTCACTGATTGACTGAGACAGTGATTCATGCTACCTACCACTTTGATGAAAAGAGTGATTATAATTTATAGTCTTCCTGTTGGAGGACTGGAATTTCATGAAAATTCTAATGAACAAAATGCAATTTCCCTTTCTAACATTTGAGACAGATTAATATTCAAAACCAATTTTATTAAATCCACCTCTGCTTAGCACTAAGTATGAGCTTAAACTATGTTACTGTCTTTATAAGGAATAAACCATTCATAATATGATTCTTGCCAAAGTCATGTCACAGTATGTAGAATGGAGTGAGGCTTAACCAGATAAAGAAATATTCAAACCAACAAATAGATGATTGCTTATTTTAAGATTAATATACCAGTTACTAATCAATTAATAAGTGCTAAGTATCATGCTAAGTACTATACATGAATATATCATTAATCTATTATTAATTAAGGAGACTAAGGTTTAGAGATCCTAAGTAGCTTTCTGAGGGTCACACAGCAAATGGAAAATGAAGTCAATCCATGACTGACTTTTAGAGAGTCAGATTAATACAAACAACCACCTCCATGCCATTTCTGTTTTATCATTATGATATTGTTACTTTTGCTCTATAGGTTTTTCTTAAATTTTTTGAGAATACCTTTTCAAATCTAAATAGTTACTTAAGAATAAGTAACAGCTCCATTAAATATTAATATATATCAACAACTTGAAATTCTATGGTTCCAAATTTTAATCATATTCAGAAATTATTTCTAAAATTAATACATATGTGTATACAACCATATATACATACATATATACATGTGTTATGTGTGCATGTGTTGTGTGAATATATGTGCATGTATACATGTGTGCATACATACGTGTATATACATTTATATTACATATAAATTATATATGATAGATGAATTTTTATAAATGGTTAAGTCATCTCCATTTATTAGAAGATATCTTAAGAGAACATTTTATATTATTCATTATGTTAAATAACAACATTTAGTATTCTGAACATTAAGAACTCCAACCAATTTTTCACTTTTGATATTATACAAGGCAGAAAAGAGGGATGTATAATTGAATGAAATCAAGTATTCTTCTAAAATATGGATTTTATTTTTGTTTCTTCTTCCTCAAGGCTAAATCTAATATGCAATTCAAGATGCAGTTTATCTCCCTTATTTAAGTAGTAAGTTATATTATGATAAATGCATGTTAGAATTAAATATGCTAGCTAATTCTATTCATGATAAATCTCTATAGATAGTAACTCTACCTGCTTAGTGTAAATCACTGACTTAGTTACTTTAAAGCATGAGCATTAAGTACTCAAAACTTCATAAAACTGAAAACCACAATACATCATTATTGAAATGAGCATAAAGATTTTGACTGCTTTATAGTTCTTCTGATTTGGCAGGAAAAATATTTAGGTTGATTTCACATAATAGTTTAGAATTGTGTGCATTCATTTAAATTGAGATGATGAAAGGTTATGCTAGGTACACATTATGGACAACACCAGTGAATAGTACAGATGTAATAATTAATTAGATTGATAGTACAATATGAAAGAAAATATAAGGCAAAGGTAGATATTATCAGCTTCTCTGGTCCATATGATCTTGCAAAATGAAATTGCTCAAAGCTTCTTTGAAAAGTAGATGGGAATCACATTGGGCAATGTTTGCTAATATCATGTTCTGTAGTGGCCATGAGCATAATCATTTTGTCCAAGTTTGAAAGTTTTAAGTAATTTGAAAGAAAAATGTTTATAGAATCTTAAGCAGTATTTCTAGAACTTCAAAACAAATAGTTAATCCAGAGGTGAAAAACCAATCAAATGAGACCAATAACTGAAATGAGAATTTGAGTAAAACGATTTGGTTGTCTTGTGCAGGAGTGTTTACTTAGTTTATTACATCATTTGAGCCATTTTAAATTTATTTTCCAATTATCATAGTTTTAAAGATGCTGTAGTTTAATTAATAAGAATAAACTTACAGACTTAAATAACTAGCCACGAAATAACATTCATTTTGTTATCCTAGTGGAATTAGGATTTTTAAAAAAATTCTCTGAAATCAAAACATTAAGGCAAAAAGATCAATTGATTTTATTATGCCATCAATCTTAGTGAAAGTAAAAATGTCTCTCAAAATGAACAGAACAGCCTACTCACAATTTCAGAAAGAGGGTGGTAAAAAATCTCAAGTTACAAATTCAACATTTGATGGCTAATATCATTATTAGAACAGAGTTAAATCTTAGTTTTACTAGATATGTCCCTTTGAAGAAGAGATTTCTGACATCTTTTAGTGAATGTTGAGGTATTAGGAAAACATGATTATGAATGACCCAATGTTAGAACAGTGTTAAAAGGAAAAAGACCTTATTGTTAGATAAGTATAGAAATGCTTGAATAGAGAGAGGAATGAAGTGAGTGACAGGAACAATCTCACGGATTACTGCTTTGGCACGAAGATTCTAGTATTCTGCAAGCTTGCCAAATAAATTGACCAGAGAAAAAGTCAACAGATTAACTTCAAGAATTAAGCTTATTAATTGATTTTCATGCAGAAATGAATCCACCCATTATGATAGGAAAATACTTCCTTTGCTTTCCCAGCTGCTAGCTTATATATTAAAATATTTCTACATAAACTATTGATGAGATGTAAACTTGTTTTTTAATGAATGTTCACTGACCTGAGACAATACGGTACTGTACCCCTTCGTTTTGGGCTGATTTACATTTGAGCCAGAATAAGTTGTTAGATCTAATTATGAACTGAAAATATTTGAATTGAGTTGTTCATCTTCACAGCCTTCTTTCTTGTTTTCTTTTATTTAGAGTAAAATTTCACTGTTCCATCCATAATTTAAGAACATGCAAGAAGGTAAATGGATCTAGGTAAATTATATATATTTTTTGTGTGAAAAGTATAATTATCGGAAGTTAGTTAAAAACACATCAATTCTGTTTTAATTTTTATGCATGGAGCAGTTGTTTTGACAGATGGATGGACTTTATTTTTGTAACCGTCCGGGAAAAGTCTGCGTAACACAGTCTAATCAGTGCTACATATTTGTAATGTTTGTTTTTGGATCACTGTGCTTTTGGCTCCTATATCTTCTTCTGGGGAAAGGCATTTTCTTTCTGATTTATTTTTCCAGGCTACTATCTCTATGTGTAATTCTTCTATCCATTTGATATGAAAGCATTAGAAATCCTTAAAAAATAAGTGTAAATAATTTGTCACTAAGTGTAAATAATTTGTCACTAAGGATTTGTCATTACTCCCCAGGTGTGGCCAGGGGGTTTACTCGTTTATAACTACATTTACTTTTATTTCAAGACTAAGTTAACAATGTATAATGCTATTGGTCTGGGCTACATTTCAGTAAAATCAGAGGTCAGTATGTTTGCCTGACTCTTGGAAAGCCAACCTGTTGCTAAACTTGTCTGTGTATATCAATTTAAATTCCAAAAAGGATCAAAGCTTGAAAACGAATTCATTTTGAACTGATTACATTCTCTTTATAACATTGTAAATCCACCAGTGCTGAGCAAAGCAGTGCAGTAGTTTAATGCCAAAAAGTACATTACATTCTGAGTTTTCAGAATCGTCATGGTTCAAGAAAAGGTCAGAAACACTCTTCTTCTGTCTCCCTAGAACAGAAATGTGTGAAGTGTGTTTCCTTTTTCTGCCACGCTTCCTCCTTTTTTAAATGGAATGTCCAGGCAGCTTCCAAATAAAATGAATATCCTGTTTTGGAACACTCAAAACCCTTGGCAGCTATGAGCTAGAGAATAAAAGCAAATGAATGACAAGATTGATACTCTTTTATGTAGGTTTTCTGTTTAAAGAACAAATCCTCACTAACAATGTCTCTTTCAAGTTTTTGGTCCTTTTCTGTCCAGTTCTTTTAATTCACTGTTTCCTCCCCCATTGTTGTTGATGAGTTTTCTTGCGGCTATTTTTAACCAATTTTGAAAGAATTTCATTCAGTTTCTATTTCATTTCAGTCTTAACATGCTTCTATGGACCCAAGAAATTTCTCTCCATTTTATTTGCATCAACCTTCACTTCAAAATAGTATTGAGCTAGCCCCTGGGCATGGCAACAGTATAACCTGCTGCCAACTGGGAGAGTTCAGTGGGGAAATGAAAGAGATCATTCCAGGCCTTAGGCCAAAAGGGTGGGTCTACTTGCTTTGTAGCACAGATAGACTCTGTTATCAGCATTCTCAATGGAATCACTTGCCAGATTTCACAGCTATAGTCCTGCAACAGATTTTTTTTTTTTTAGGAGCTCTGTAGAGAAATAGTTGTCATATTATTATACTTCTTCTTTGACAGTTAATAGAAAACAATTTTAAATTATGATATTTGATGGGGCCCAATTTCCTAGTTTTCAAGAACCTTGAGAATTTTTCAATCATTAATTTTTGCCAATCAGTTATTCAATTGATAAAAGATAATTTCTGTGATTTTAGATTCATAACAGTTTTGCATAGGTGACATAAACCCTCATTTATGTTCACAAATATCCTTGCTCATAAAATATTTCCTTTCTTCTATCTTTTATTGTGGGGAACTACCATCTATTCTCAAAGTTCTAGAATGCAGTCAGGTGTTACTAATGGGATTAAAGAAATTGGGTGTGCATTCAAAATTGCATGCATGGCAGACAAATTAAAATCCTGTTCTTTTCTAAAATGAACAAGACATCCATCTGGGACTACCAGTATTATTTATTAGAATATTCATTTGCTTACTAATATATACACAGCCAATTCCTTGATTTCAACATATGGTGATGAAACTGGTTATTCTAATCTTGAATGTTGAGTCCAGAATCAGGGACAGTTATCTTTATGTAAAAGCAGAGTATATGGCCACCTACATGTTTCAAAAAAAAGGACAACATTTTTCTGAAAATGACTTCTTTGCAAATGACTGAATTTTCTTAAAAGAACAAATAAATCCTTTGGGTAAGACTCATGAATGCCTCATTTGTAAATGAGTTTATCAGATGTTACCTCTTTCCTCTGCCCTAGCTTTCATGCCTTATCCTCTTGGGGAAAGAAGAGAAACTGTTACAGAATGGGAAGTTTGTTGCTAGGAGTCTTGGAAGTTAAGTTATATTGGTTTCACAGTTTTATCAAAGATTTACCTTATTCAAAGTGAAACATGAATGAAATCCATACACCCTTTAGCTAGAAAATTTTCTTCATAGCAACTTGAAAAATCAGTCGATTTCAGAGCTTAATTTTATATGTTATAATGCCTCACTAGACAAAACTAAGATTCAGGATCTAAGTAGTAAAATAGTAAGAGAAATTAGAAGTTTATTGCAGTTACTTACTCTCCTAAGCTACTCAGCATACATTAAGAAAGCTTGAGAAGTCATAACTTTGAAATTATATTTTACTTTAAATAGTTCTAATTTACTTTTATGACAATGTATTTATAGGACATACTTAGATCGCATTCTAGAAAAATCAATGATGATGGAAAACAATTATTAAATTTCAATATCAACAATCTTGCTCAAGTTTGGTTGTCTGTCTCCCTTTTTTTTTTTTTTGTTTCATTAGAGTAATAGAGTTAAGACCGAAATCATTAGCTGCAAACAGAATACAGATGTCATGTGGAAATATACTGAAATTATTTTAACACTTCAGTTATAACCTCCACCTGACTGCATAAGCCCCAGTGCATTCTGAGCTTTCATTTGATAAGTCATATGTGATAGTGACTTTGGAGTGTTACACACTTAGAGGTGCCAGGACCAACCCAATCCTGTATTATGCTTGCTAGCCTTGCTTGCACTATAGTCTGCTTTTGATATTTATCTGCATTTTTAGTTAGATGTTTGATCTTAATTCCAAATGTTTATAGACAGAAACAAAAAATAAAATCTATAATCAACAATTTTCAGTGCAGTTTTATTTAGCATATAAATACTCTTAGATCTTTTCAAAATGGGTATTATGTATTCCATGATGAACTCATATTTTCTAATTTTTAAATTTTTTAAATTTTCATGTTAATAAACTAACATTTTAATTAAAGCTATTTTGAGAGTTTTTCTTTTATAATATTGATATAAATTCATCTATTTAAAATATTTTACAAAAATTGAATCTTTCTTACTCTCTTTTTTTTGGGGGGGGGGCAATAAAATTATCCATACTATATTCTGAATATCTAACTATTTTTCAAAAAATCTTTCCTCAACAGTGACAAAAGGCAGAGATTTCTGTTTGTTCATAGAAAAACATTTTCTTTCACAGGATCTACAGGCATACTAGAATATATAGGAAGAATATAAATAGCTCTGTTTATTTTTTTCACAGGTGATATTTTATTCAGAAAATAAAGTGGCAGAAATGTCTGAACTTCTATAAATAATAATAAGACATATGATTAGAATTTACTGTTATCACTAATTGTTCTTTACCTGGAGGATTCATGGCTCATTAGGCATTGGAGTCCATGTGTGGGTTTAGGATATCCTGAAAGTATATATTAATTATAGCCACTTTTCAAAAGATCCCTTAGCCTACAGACATTCCAAACTCTAGCATCTTCTTTATCTAGTCAAAAAATACCCAAATTGTCTTTGAAGCTGAA
>NW_006494610.1:5922603-5943309 GCF_000325575.1 Pteropus alecto
GGATCTATAGAGCTCACTATCAAGCAGCACTACTGAAGTTCAAAGTCACTCGTCCATCATGATGGGTTAATTTTTGATATTTAAACTTCCTGTTTAAGAGAATATTATATTATCTTTTATTTTTATTTTCTGTTTCCAAAATTAAATTCAAAGCTAATTTTTGCAAAAAGATCTTCACCATTGACCATTGTATTATTTATCTAATTCATTAATTTATCATATGGTTTGCCGTTCCCCTCATATCTAGAAAAGACACCTTTGTTGGTTATCTATAACTTTATTCTATTTTTGTATAAATAAATTATGAATAGTTTTATTAAAAGCATTATAGAAGAATGTATTTTATTTAGTTTTCCCCAAAGTAAGAACTTCTTTGATTTTAGTTCATGTAACAATATGAGCAAATAATAGAATAATAAGCCTTAAAATTGCTGTGAAAAGTACACAAAAGAAATCTGCTCAAGCATCCTTAACCCTAGAGGATATCTCAGTCATACTGACAGCTAGAACTCACCGGTTTTCCTTTTGTCTTACAGAAAGAATGTGCTAATTTCATCAAGGTGCTTAAGGCTTATAATCAGACACACTTGTACGCCTGTGGAACTGGGGCTTTTCATCCAATTTGTACCTACATTGAAATTGGACATCATCCTGAGGTAAAGCTGGCTTTTAAAAAATAGTGTTTGTCCATGACCCCTTCCTATTCAAATGCTTCATTACGAATTTATTCAGCTCATTTAGCTTCTAGTTAGCTATTCAGTGGGACCTACTTCAAATTCAGATGCTGTTATTAATTTTAATCTGTGAATTCAAAAACAATAAGACCATCACTCAGCAATAATTATGGAACAGGAAGAAGGAAAGAAAAATCATTTGCTTTCACCGTGGATTACAGAGTCCAATACATTGTGCAGCAGATGTCAGCAGGCTGAATCTGTACTGTTTTCTCCTTCATTTGTATATTGCCAACTTTCCCCTTTATTTCCATCCTCTGCCAGAAGTGTCTGCCACCCCAGTTGTTTTCTTCTACCTAAGAATTAAAAGGATGCCACATATGTGATCTGCTCTTATGCTTGACAAAAATTATTCACATGTGTGTTCTTGCTCAGCTAAGCATTGTTTTTATATTTTTGGTTATTATTTTGGCGATATGGGGGAAAATGTTTATCTGTTTTCCTAGAAGATGTGTTAGTGAGAAAATTTAGTGAGGAGATTAAATTAGGTAAACTTAAGTAAAAATTGAAATTAGGGGAATATTTAAAGAAATAGTTACTAATGTTGAAAGTAGTTCCACGAATTGGGCTTTCTAATAGCTTTCACTTATATGCTCTTTTATAATGTTTGGCTCAAAATTCTAAGAACAAGAGCATTTATGCAGTGAGAAGATCATTTGTGACAGACTTTTCTTCCAAACTGGAATTCAGAAATACTCAGCAAATACAGGATTTGTTCCTGGAACATTTCTGAAACACTAAAGATAAAATATAATTTACAATTTAGCCACTTCTTTGTAACTTAAACTCCAGACTCTCTCTAAATTTTCTCAGCGTGTCCTAAAGTGATACAAATATGATTTTCAACCCAAAGGCATAGAAATCAAAACCGTGTTGTACCTTTTTGTTTGTTTGTTTGTTTAAGAAGATACCTTAGAGACAATGTGAATTCTAGACTACATATGATTATTGTTACTTTTCTGATGAGTATTTTCTGATGAAAATACTTTCCTTAGGTCTCACCAGTTTAGGCAACTGCTTCTCTTCAGCCTATTTTCCTACTGCATCCTTCCTTTTTCTCTCCCTTATAAGCATATGTGTACTTGCTTACATACCTAAAAGTTTTAAGTAAAAATTAACTTTAAGAAAACAGTTTTACTAAAATTGCTTGTTTCTTGTTGATGAAATTAGGAATAATTTAAAAACTGCTGACTTTGTACACTTAACTCTTTAGCACCTTCTAGATAAATCTCTTTCTCTGTCTCCCTCTCAACTATTTCCTGTTGTCAGGTGCCCTAAAACTTGGGCCTGGGATAATTGTCCCACTTTTTTGTATTCTGGAGATAGCTCTGGAGAATTTTCTCTACATTATACTGTACTTTTTGCACCACCAAGGTGTCATGCTCTACATAGTAATAGAGTCAGGGGAGCTGAGCTTCTAGCACAGGTTAGTGGAGAAGACGTGGGCTTTAGTGTCACATCTGGTTTTGATTTTTTTCTACAGATTACTAGCAGTGGAGTACTGGAAAAGTTACTTAAGCTCTCTGAGACTCTGTCTCACTAGATGTAAAACAAAACCAAACAAATCTGCTTTGAGCCTCAATATTTATATATTTTAAGTGAGAGCTTGACTACTTACCTCCAACTGCCTTCCAACCCTCCTAGCAGAGCCTGACCCATTGACATTGTTTGCTATGGAAACTCAAGGAGTTCTAATCCCATCATTGTTAAAAGCATGTCTTCTGGCCTCAGACTGCAGGGCTTTTGTCCAATCTCAATTCAATACTAGTCGTTTGATATGGAGAAAGCTACTTAATTTTTCTGTGTCTGTTTTCAGTCTAAGAAGTGATAGAGAATGATTTCTACCTCATAGTCGTGAGAGTTTAACGTTGTCGAATAGGCAGTAGATGCTGAAAAAAATGTTTGTTATCATTTTTAAAATATAAATGTACATCTTAGGGCTGAAAGCCATTGCTGTCTTTTATGTTAGTACCTGCCACCTTGCCTCTTAAATGCACTTCACTTCATTGGATTTTGTAAATTATGGCACTGGTCTCTCATTGTTTATAGGCGATTATACACTTATCTCATTTTTCTTCATTTTTCAATTTGAAGCTTAGATAAACTTGATAACCTTAATTTAAAATACCATATATTGTTCCCATATTTTTATTACCCCCCTCAAAAAAAATTGTTTTTGAAGTTGCTATTTAGTAGAGTTCACAGCATATTTCTTCTGCCTTATGGGTAGACGGGGGAATGGGAAGGTACAGGTTCTGGAGCCGTGCCATTGCTCAAGCAAATGGAAGAGGAGGCCAGTTCCTCCATTGAAACAAATAAATAAAGATTCTCATATGATCTCCTTTCTCGTGAGATATTGGGGTGCAAATATTTTCTGAAATTTTAAAGCTCAGAGCCTTTGAGAGGGGTCTACCTTTAGAAGTTCAGTGATCTTGATATGCATGGCAACTATATTTTGAGAAATACTGTTCCAGACTGTTTAGAAGGTCAGTGAGAAGATGATTATGCAATTATCTGGGGAATTTGGAGCAGTCTAGACAGCCTATCTAGGAAATTCTGGAAAAGAAATTATCATGATAGTTTGTCAAGATGACATAAAATTTAATATTCAGTGCTTAAGCTGCCTTAAGAAAGAATCTGCTTTAAATTAATCTATACTGGTTCTTAAAATACTAGCTTTGGATTTAAATAGCTACGCTGTTTGTGAAGTTTGGGAAAAGAGACAATGTGTACTTCATACAGTTAGAAAAAGAATGAGGGTAACGGAAAGCTTGGAAAAGTAAGAAATAAAATAGCAATTAGACCTTGAACAAGATTTTTAGATTAGAGTTCATAAACTTTCATGAAGTTTGAATTTAATAACTTTTATTTACAAGAATGATTTTTCAGAAAGACCTAGGACACATCTTTGTCCTAGATTCTAGTTTGGAAGTAATATGTATACTTTATTGTTACTTGCCTCACACTACATAAAATCATGAAATAGTTTTCTTTTAAAACTTCTGTGCAGGCTTTACATATTACAAATAATTTTATTTTACAGAAAGAATATTTTGCTTTTGCTTTTATCATGGCTTTCATGGACATTTTAATATTCATTTTTGTTCTTTGCAATGTTTTTCCTTTAAAAATAACTCATTGTCTTACCCAGAGTTCCTAAGATTGTTGAAACCCATTGTTAGAAAATGACTTTATGGACTTGCTATGCCAAATGGTCAATAGCCACAGAAATAAAGACATCACTTTTGAAGCAAATCAAAACTTCCTTCATCATTTAATAACTTCAGATCTTGTAGGAGGAAATTAACAATTATTTTTTAAAAAATGATAAACAGTTTGCAAAATAACCTTTTCATTCATTTTTCTAGTTAAATAGACCTTATTTTTTTCAGCGTCCTAGCATTTTAATAGTAATATTTACACTCCTGGATACTGTATTCCAAAACCTACTATTGCTGTATAGTTAATGCCTTCTGACCACAGCACAGTATGTCATTGATTGCTGTATTAAACAGATTTTTCGTTTCCTGTAGTACATTTGGGAATTGGTAGACATATTAACTAACTCCAGTTCTGTAAGATGTGTGTCAATTAATTCTTGGGTATCTGCCAATACTACTTGACACTGCAAACAACTGTCAATGAGGTCACATACTTCATACACATGTGCGTGTTTATCATAAAAATGCATGCAGAGTTCATGGAAGGAATGAAACAGAGCTAGAATACATATAAGTTTTGAATTTCAGCTCTTAGCATCCATGCCATTCAAATGAAAAATGTAAGTCATCCTTAAGAGATAGAATATTCCCAAATGGCTTATAGTATATGGCATTTCCCCTTCAAATTTACATCTGTTAACCAAAAAAAAAAAAAGTATGAATTTAGGAGAAGTATTGCTTTTTGAAGAAGTCTCTGGATGTTTTCTCAAATTCCAAATAGGCTTCTTCTAAGTACTCACAGGAAATCTAAAGAAAGATGGACACAAATGAAAGCTGGAACATATTAACTCTATAAATACTCCCATAATGTCATGATCTCAATTTATGTTAGAACAAAAGGGACATTAAGAAATGCAATGAAGCTTAAGGTCATTTCTACAATGACAACCAATATATCTAGATATAAAATACAATCTTTTGTTTTTCTTTTTCCTTCCGCCAAGAATAAAAGTTTGCTTTTATACAAAACTTTGAATCAAATACTCTTAGTAACAGTCCAGCAGGCCTACGTGCTATTTAAGTGATAGTCCGTGCTCTGATGACTAATTTATAAATATAATCAAACCTCTTCTAATTGAGTTATCTCTCTCAATATTTTATGTTATTTAGTCCAGTGGACACAAGTTTATTTCTATGAGGAAATACTAAAGCTGAGATATTTAGATATCTTGACAAAACAATGAGTAGTTACTTTTGAGTAGGTAACATCTTTTTTTTTTCTTAGATCATACATTAGAGTCTGTATTTACTTTCTAGTAGGCTAACCTAGTTGAGAAAAGTCAGAATTCCTTGGTGATTTCTTCTCGCTACTCATTATTTCCACCAAAGGCAGTGTATCTTTTATTTGCATTACTAATCTGAGCCAACTGTGGTTAGAGCAAGTTCATAATGGTTTCTGTTTTTCTTTCTTTATCTTTCAATACTTGAATCATGTTGAAAGGTGAACCTGAACAAGTTATTGTGTATAATAAAGTTGTTTCCCTGAATATTTAATATATAAACATCAGAGTTATGAGATTAATGGCCTTTTACCCTCTACTACTCACTTGTTCAATTGTACAAAAGCTTTTCTTCCCCCCTGTTTCTCACAGTACTCACTACTTTTTATTCCCTAAATCAATAACATAAAAATAAAAATAAAAATCTTAGCATTCAATTCTTAACTTGTAAGTATTTGGTTTCTTATTTTAACAGATCTGGTTTACCTATTGCCAGAAAAAAGAATTTGGAAAAAATTAAAGAGTTTTCTAAAGGTACAATGATATCATTATGAATTGCTTATTAAAAGACTTACTTTATGTATAGTACTCAATTTCTGAATAGCATCTTCATTCACAACAGATCAATATAGACGTAAGGACTAAATAACATACAGCACATTAACCAATATATATTTTTCTATTTCTTATGAATTATTTGGTACTCATTCTCCATGTAATCTATTCGAAAGGAAATGTTTAGCCATAAAGTCTTTAATTTCTTTCTTTCTTTCTTTTTTTATCAGTATTGCATTTTACAAGAAACACAAAGAGTAATGCCAAACCCCATTGCCTGCTCACCTGTTTGGTCCCTTTCATCTTCTCATTCATTCTTCATCTTCCATGATGACCCTTTCTCTACTTTTGAACTTTGCATTTTCTTTCATTTATTTCTTTTTCTCCTTGCCTAAATTACTTCCTTTGGAACCAAAGTTTAAAAAAGTGGAAATACAGCTTGGATATAGAGGCGAGAAGGAAGGTGTTAGTTTGATATATAAGAACCTTCAGAAAAATAACAGAATAAACAGACAAAATTTCCATAAATCAGAATATATTTGCATCCTCTTGCAATGTGTTTTAAATGGGCATCAGCAAGTTATCTTGCAGATTTATTTTAAACCATGATGGTTCACTTTGATGATAATCTCAAAAAATGATAAAAAACTATATAAGTACATTCTACATTATTTGAACAACTACCTCTTAATCATGTAAAATCTAAAGATCTTAGTGCCCTTATTTGCTTGAAGCTTATCTTATAATTATGTGAGTGCCAAGAATATATTTTTAATTTTCTTGAGCTAGTGAGAAAGAAACAAATGTTGACTTGATATGTAAATAGCGTATCCCCGCCAAGTAAAGGCCAAAGTAAGGTCAGTGTGGGCTATTTGAAGTAAGATTTTGCTGTGGTTCACATAGAGAAAAATGGTTAGAGAATAAAATCATCCCAGAACACAGAAGAGGGTAGAACTGTTAGCCCCAAAGACTGTATCTTCTGGTCAGTTGAACCACATTAACGTTGCAAGGTGTTTACTTTTAGGATACACAACAATATCATTGTCATATTGCATTCATATTGCCTATTAGCTTGCTAAAATTATATGGCAGTAGCAAATTCATGGAGTCCTTTATAAAGCAGAGGTGATATTATAATCAGGGAGCTATTTTTCAGGAAAAGAAGTGCTAGGATACCCCATAGAAAGAGTTGCTTTCTGTTTCTATTAATTCCCTCTCTATATAAGCTAGGTGTTGAACAAAGTTCTTTCCCTCAGACACAGGAGTAGTGGTAATGTTCTGCAATCAAAGAAAGTTGTAATTCTTTTTACACAAAGGGAAAATCTAAATATTTAGTATTGATACATATATACTTGAAATACAGCGCTTAAAAATATTTTAAAAATTATTGAGTTTTCTAACTTTCATTCAAAGTAAGTTTAGCACTGAAACATGTCCTTTCACTTTTTCTTAATATTTTAATCATGTAATATTTCAAGAACACAGAAAAGTCTAGATATCAACATATGTAGATGGAATTCTAAATTCTCTAATAAACAGAAAATACTTAATATTATATGACATAAATTATCAAATAACTGAAGATAAGTATATTTTTTATTCCATTTTGCTCTATGTAAATGGACCTTACAAACTATCTCTGCCTATAAAGATATTGTAATATGAACATATTTGAGGAGGGAAAAGCTTTATTTTTACTCAAATTTAATTTTGTACTTATGAATGTTTAGAAATTTCAGCTAGAATAAATATGTTTGAAGAAATATATATTTATGTGAAGGGACATCCTTTAATCATTGCCTAAAATAGTGAATGGCATAGCCCTTCAACTTCCATTTAACAAAATTATTTCTATCTGCATATTTTGCTATTAAACTTTAGTAATTTAAATCCATTCCTATGTAAGTGCTAGAAAATTTGGTAATATTTTAAGAATACAGCTTTGAGATTTTACATTTACATACATTGTTTCGAATTGTCAGAAATCAAACTTCATAGTATGACTACTTTCCATTTTTACTTTATTTTTATTTTTTAGTCTGCCATTTTAATTTAATTGTGCATTGTTGGTCACTGAAAGCAATCGCTGGAATTGCTGAGTGGTTAAAAAGGGAGCCTAATGGGACCTAAAATTAATTCATAGGTTTGTCACTGATTCATTGTGTGTGTGACTTTTGCTGCCTTTGAAATGACAGTAAACTAGTCTCCTCAACATTATTATATCTCAAGATTTCTCTTGTGATATAAAAATACTTATCTAATACATGCTATGTATACTCACTTAAGAAAATAGGTTACTGATTAAGTATAAGACTGGCTTCTATTTCGAGTTATCTCACTTGAGATTATCACAAAGCTTTATACAGAGGCTAAAAGTCTGGATTGTTCTAGTGTTGCAAATGTAGTTTTGTATACATGCCAGAGCTCAAGCTCCTTTTAAGTGCTTTTATTCTGGCAAACTTTTTTTCTTTTGATTTATATTTTGTTGGCATTTAATAGTTGTCTTACCTCATATTTAAATTACTTAACCCAGAAAAGATAGATATGTAGCATCCCACATTTACTTGCCCTTAGCTGGCCTAAATCTTGGAAGCAAAGTTTTCAAGGAGAAATACCTTTCTTGGTATTATGTCATGCTATATAGCAATCGTAAATATCGCCTTGATACTACATCAAATTTTTGCAACAGGAATATGGAATTTTTTTAATGTATGCTAAAATTTCACAGTATCTTTAGTATATGTAAAAAAAATTCTAGAATAGGGTGTAATAACTTATCGACAGAGAAATGGGAAAAGATTATGTAAGTGCTAAGCAAACTATTACCTTTTTTACATGCAAACATCCAGAAAACTGGAGGTGAACTGATGTACTCTAATTTGTGGAGTATATCAGGGGCAATCTGTTGTTTCCAGTCTCTTGATTAAAATAAACTTTCTATCTTGTACTTATCTAAGTCTGAAATTTTCAATAATCTCCTAAGACTTATTTTCAACTATACTCCTAAGAAAAATATTTCAATTTGGAAGATTTCAGTACAAAAAAATGTAAGTTGGAAAATTTGATATACTCATAACTACTTAAACCCAATACTACACTGAACACAAAGCTCAGCAATATCTGATATCTTATTTTTTTAAAAAACTATATGTCCAGCAGTTAAATTGTGACCACAATTTCCATAAAATTCTTGCCCAAATATACAGTTGTAAAATACTGTAGCTTACTATTACTATGTAACTCCTGTAATTCCTATCCCTCATTTTATAATATAGTACATTTAAACTCAGTTTGTTTAAATAGTATTCTAAAATCCCACACCTACTTAGTGGTAAAAGCTGAACTTAATTCTCCTGACAACTAATTCAGAGTCCTTTCTATTATACCACATTGCCTTCGCTCTTACTGCCAAATGTATAAAAGCACATGAAAAACGTGTACCTCAAACTGTTTATAAATTTTTCTTCCAAAATTAAAATAAAATGAGTAAGTAACATTAGGCAATTATTTTTAGAAGATAGTCGTCTTTTACTTTTTTTCCATCATGCATGTATGATATAATTACAAAATATCTCACGTAATTTCAGGGAAAATTTTTATGATTTTTCACAAAATATTTATCTATTGAACATGATTCAATTGCTTCTTCAAAATAGATACAATTTGAATATGGTTTCAATATTTTTCACTAATTTTTTTTTATTTTCGTAAAAGTAGCTGGATTTAAGATGATTTCTATTGGAGCAATCAACACATATCCAATATTATCAAAGAAAATAATTGAAAACATTAAGAAAGCAACCTGAACAGAAAAACCATGCAAAATTTCACCCACACACCTCTGCATACAATGGACAGGAATGACCGAATGCTTTGATCTCGGATAACATGAAAGAGTAAAAGAAAAAAAAGGCAACATCTGTTAGAAAAAGTTTAATGAGCAGGGTGGATTCTAGTTGAGTGTTGACATAGAGCATGAGGAAAAAAAAAGATAAAATGCAGAAACAAAGTTATTTATAGTCTCACAAACCTCAATAGGTACAAAGAGATAAATTCTGTTTAGAAAAAAGGTAATAAATGCAGTTTAATTTATATTTAAAATATAATTCCTGCAGTAAGTCCTCTACAAATGTTTTCAATGGAAAATATTTATATATAATATTGTATATCTATATATACAATCTTTGTATATAAAACTACATATAATATATAGTATGTGTGTGGTTGTGTGTGTTTATATTCATAGTAGATGGCAATATCTTAGAAAAATTATGAGGGTGCAATATAACAAATAAAAGCAATTTAGAATACCTGAACATATATTTGTAAATATAGACTCTAGTCCATTTTCTATTTAAGGAAATAAATATCTGTTGTGGGAAAAGTGATTGTTTTGAAATGGATCAGTTCTGTATATGGCTGGAATTGGCCTGGGCATTGTCCATCACTCAAGTATTGCAGATATTCAAAGCAAATCTATTTTTATCACTACTTTATAAATTTGAGACACTTTCCGGTTTGTGAGTTACTGTATCCCAAAGGGTAGTAAGTGGTATTTGTTCTGATGGTTTGATTTTTAAAACTAATATCATATTATGCTGTTTTAAGTATAAATTCCACTCTTATATAACAGTGTTTTCTAGAATTCTGAATATTACAGCAGCCATTCCAAACTGCATATCTGGTAGATAACACGGACATGTGTGGCATTCTCTTATGAGCATGCCCTTCATTATCTGTGTAAGAATATTCTGGAATACAAGTGATTATAATAATGACATTAGAGCCTTAACCTTGAAAATTAATGACAACAGAGACTTAATGTTGACTTGGCTATAATTTCTTTAAAAATATGAATAAAAAAGAGAACTTTTGAAAATGTACATACTTTAAGGTTAGAAAAGTGAGCTATGTTTGAGGTCATTGAAAGTGAATCATGGGCAAAAACTAGCAAGAAACCATAGTCTTAGATGTAGTAAGAAAGTATTTATGAAACAAAAAAAGAAAGATGCTTCCCTCTATGACCATGCTTGTGTGTAAGAGATTAAGTAGACTCTTGCTAGACACTAGACCAGAGGTATAAAGGTCGCCCAGACATATGGTTACACTTGATGAAAATAATATTCTTAACTCAGATCCCACTTCACTCCTCTTCCTCAGTGTCATCATTTGGCCTGTTTAATCAGGTTTTCCACAGTGAGGCCAGAGCTGTCAAGCTTAGCATCTTGACACCCCCTTGCCTCCTTTTAATCCTAGCAATTAGGGAAATCTACTTTTTGGTCTTGGACTCTCTTATCTCTGTATCCTTTTTGAACTGCTCTTCTCTTACCCTCTCCTGACACTCTGAAGTTCCTTTTCTTCTTTCAGTTCCTTTTCATTCTGAGTTTCTTTCTTCTAGGTCTTTACACTTATTGTTTCTATTTCCTGGACACATCTTCTCTCACGTAGTTGCTTTAATAAATCTCTCTTATCTCTCTGATCTCAACTCAAGCATTACTTCCTTAGAGCAAGCTTCCCCGACTTCTTTTGTATTGTAGACAATATTATTATTTTATATACTCTCATAGCAACATGGGCAAGGAGGTAGTTAATAGGTACATATATTGCAGTAAGTTCTATAATAGGGATTAGATAATTGTCTAATTAAATATTTGCAGTTAGGATTCATGTCACAATCTTTGAACTGTTATGGATCGCTTCTCTAACTCTCAAGGGTTAATATTCTTTGTTTTACTTGTATAAAAAACCATAGGTGCAAATTAGAATGAGAATATGAAATTAAAATTCCCAGCCAGTTTGAATCCTTAGATAAATAACACCAACAGTCTTTTTAAAAATGTGTACATACTCCATATTTCTGTATAAGCCATTTTATACATTTAACATATACCACCACTTTCATGTCAGGAATAATCTATACTGATTAACATACAACTATGCTGAAATTTTAGCACTTTTTTTTATGTTGATAAAATTGTTTTATTCCTCATATGCATATAGTCTAAGTAGAGAACAGATTTAAGTGGAATTTTCACAATAACATTTATACAGATCTGCAATTGAAAGTTATCCTGCTGTTAGAGCCCTTATGTAGGAAGTCGAGAAAGAAATAATTGCATGATATATGTGACTAAACTTAAAGGAAGAAAAGAAGAAAAGAAAGGGGAAGAAGGGAAGGAAGAAGGTACAAATGGAAGGAGAGAAAGTGAAAAATAAGGAAGAATGGAGGGAATAAAGGAAGAAATGCGTTTTAAAATCTGTTTTTATAAAACAAGTTGAGCTAACAATGAGTAGATTGCATGATAATAGTAAAAATAATATATCATTAATTTTTATTTGGGGCCTGTTGTTCAATTAGAATAGAAATTCTTTGTAGACTTCAATACTTTGAATCAATTATGACAATTAAAGATTCTTTGACTGCTCTCACTCATAACATAACATTTATTTTAAAACTACATTTCATTCCTGAAGAGTAATACACAGGAAGCAATAAATATAATGAGAGATGTTCAGCAGCAGCCTTTTCCCTGACAGTGTAGGGCAATGGGAGTTTTAAGGTAAGAGGGCAAAGGAGACAAGTAGAAGGCAAAGGCAGAAATATGTGCACATTAACATTCAAATGATAACTGAAGGCAGTATTACAAGAAAACTATGCTTTATTGTTTGAGTTTAAAATTAAAGCTCTCTGAGGATGAAGGTAAATTTTATTTTGGTAAACGAATTGACTTTCATCTTTCCTCATCAGGATTTCATTGGCAGGAGATGACACAACCTGCTTAACAATCAGGTATTTCAGAGGTTAAACAGTTTGACAGGAAGCAAGTTTCCTTGACTCACTTTAAATGCCCTTTTTTCCTCTTTGTGAACAGCATACATTTGGCATGTATAAAACATTAATTCACTAATACTTTCATAGAACAGACTGTGGATTGACTAAAATTCAGACTTTAGAATTTAGCAGTATGTACAGAGTTATGTAAAAATACAACCTACTTATTTGTCTATTGGGGAAAATGACATTATAATATCATGGCATTTAATTTTGTCCGTAACTTACTGATTTAGATTCTGGATAAAGCATCTTAGAATTCTACAGTGCTTGACAGGCTAGAGAAGGAGAATTATAATCAAAATCACTGCCTGGTTTGACAGACTGAAAATAACTGAAGTCAGCTCTTCACTTATGAGTTACTAATAAATCAGTACAATTCTGGATATTCATGGTGAGAAAAGTATGGATATTGCCTAAAACAGGAGACAAAGTATATCAATTTTCTCTAAGCCTGGTTGAGTTTTAGTTGGATTAACCACGATGTAAGCTAGATTGAAATTTAATTACATAATTTTACTTCAAAGAGATAATGCAATCAAATGTATTTAACCTAGTAAAACACTTTGCTGAATAGATTCTGAATTGTGACACTAAAAACTTCTCATTCTAAATCACCCCCCACCTCTCCAACTTAGCGTTCTGTATGATAATGTGTATGCTTTCAGTTTGGAATTTTTCTCTTCAGGTTAGATATGAAATATGTAGTATTTTGTATAAAAGCATATTTTCTTTGTCAGTCTACACAATTCTCTACAGCACAACTTCTGACAACTTTTAGACACTTGATAATATTTATTAAGTAAATGAAGAGCCATTAGTATCAGCATAGTTATTATGATTTTAAAGGTATTGATTTTAAAGTGTTGTTTTTGATAGGAACAAATCACTTAGTTAAAAGCATGTATTTGGTCCCACTTTGACTATTTTCTTTTATTCCAAGAATAAGCTTAAATGCCATTTTGCATTTTTTCTTCAACTCTGTCATGTATTTCTTTTTCTTTGCATTTGAATTGAATCCTTCGTTCTTGCAAAGAAGACATTCTATTTCCATATGGTAGGCTATTTCTGCACATATAGAGACAAATCATCTCTAAACATTGTGCTACCTGCCCATTTTTCAAGGAGCAAACAATAAAGAATATATGTTTCAGAAATAGAAAGGAGGGTATCTCATGATTTAGCAGTCAAATACTAGATATTTGTCAAATTCCTACATATTTATTAAAAAACATCTTTTCCTATGAGATATTTAAACTGACTTACCTAATCCCTGAAAGTCCATGATTTTGCTTACAAAGTTCTTACTAACTTTTTTCCCAATCAAACATCATATCTGAGAACTATATGCACTTAGAGCTCCACTGCAATCTAAAAAATAAAAATAATATTTTATAATATTTAATTTATTTTATTCCTCAGAGAATATATGGAATCAAACTTAAAAATGTTTCAAAATTTTCAAAGATAATTTCTCATTTATATTCTGTGATAGGACAGTTCTAACTTAAAATTTTTTCATGTTATAAAAATAATTAGATTTTCAAACATATTGTCCTAAGAATGATTTTTTAAATGTCTTATTTACTTTATCCCTATATGTCTGTTAAATATTTCAAGTTTGAAAATAAATTTTGTATTACCAGTACATTACATAACCTTTCACCTTTAGAGCTGCATAATTATAAAAGAAGAACTGAATTTGTAAAATGTACCCTATAATGATTTTATCATAAGAATTTCTAATAACTACTTTGAAGAAATGACTATTTCTTGATATTTGAAATTACAGTATAACTTTATGTGATTTAAATATGTGTCATTTCAAATAATTGCAGGTTATAGACTGTTAAAAGGTTATCTTCAAACCTATCAGTAAGTTTAATATTCTCTATTTTTTACCATGAAACAATATTTGCAGAACAGCATTTGTCAAAATATTAAAAGTTGACAAGTTTTGTAGATTTGTAGCTATGAAGTTAAAAATACTATTTTTGAAGACTACCACTAGTAAAGATTTGCTTTATTTTAAAAACAGCAACACTTGAACCAGTTATAGTAATGGCAACATGTGTAACATATATTCTTTGGCAAATGGAATACCAAACAGAGCACTGATAGCTGAACTAAGAGTTGCGATTTCTGTTCCTATTTAAGGGGAAGTAGTTTAGACTACCCTGAAAACATATTGCAAAATAGTACTTGAGATGACTGTTTACATACAATTTTTCACCGAGTGGCATTCTTTTTTCCTAATAGCTCTAAATTGACTCGTCATTGGGTCTTAGGAGGATTTTTACTTCAGTGACTTTTTTTTACTTAATATAAGCTCAAAAAGTCAAGCAAATAACTGCTTTTCTCATTATTTCAATGCTGAAAATTTTGTAGTTCTAAAGAACATTCAGAGCACTTACAGACGCTTCTAACTACCACTTGTGTCATGTTATAATAGTGCTAAATAAAATTAAACTATATAAGACAGGAATCTTGCCCTTAAATAACTCAGAATTTAGTTAGTTACATAAAACTGTTAGAGTCAACAGACATATTTTCAACAAATACTTCTTTTGTGCTCATTTTATAATGATAGTAACATTATGGATTTACAGTTAAAAGATAAATTTGGAATGTTTTCTGCTCTCAGAACTGCATGGGCATTTGGGAAAGAAATAATATGTAACATAAAGCAATGACCAATTATAATATAGTTATGTACAAAGTGCCACAGCTGCTCTGATTTTGAAATATCCAATTTTGCCTGAGTATTTGAGCTACTTCCAAAAATGATCAAGACATGAATAAGGTCATTATAGAAAATGGGAAGAACAAAGGAAGGCACAGAGGAACAAGAGTAAAACAGAATGCAAAAACATAGATGAAGGTCAATGATAATGAAGGAATATAACATAGCACAATACGTTTTCAAGAATAAAGGTCATTAGAAATGAAATGTTCAGGAAAGGTTTCAACAGGATAGTGATAACAACAATAATAATCAAACAACAATTATAAACTACTATTTTTGAATTACTTCTGAACATTTTTCTCTGTAACGTCTGTTTATTCCCCAGATCTCCACTTAGCTGTCCTCTCAAGGAAAGCTTCTCTGGCTACCTCATTTCTGGTTCCCACTTAAGTTAAATCACCATATTATTTTTCATATGATAGTGTCCTTTAGAAATATTTTACATTAAAATACATGAATGTTGTATAAGTATTTGTTTAATGTCTATCTTCCCTACAAACCGTAAGTGCCAGAAAACTGATATTGTTTGTTTTGTTCAGCTCTGCAACCCCAGTCCCTAGCATGAGGTAGAATCATGAAAAATACTGTAGAAATTCATGATTACATATTCAAACCTGTTTCTCAGGTCTATCATTTGTTACACAGGCCGCTGGTTATCATTTTTGAGCACAGGAAGAAACAAGTTAAGACAACTTATGGTAGAGCAAGATTAGAGATAATAGTTCTTTCTTAGAATGTTTTCTCAGTACACAAACCACATCATTTTTGCTATGAATTTTAAAAAATCGTATGTTTTATGTAGCAGCAACTTGAACAGTTAAGCCTATTATCTTCTATTATAATACTTTGGTCATGCATATAATTATTATAAATTCCAGTTCTGTTAATTATTAGTTGTACTGCATGGGGCATAAGCAGTCTCCTTAACTGTCAAATGAAGAAAATAATATCATCCTCATAGCTTATTTGTAAAGAATATAAATATGATATAAAAACAACAATAATAAAAATAATAGCAAAAAATGTATATATTATTGTCACATAGGAGAAAATATCCTAGAGAGGTAAAAGACAGTCACACGACAACAGAGCAGCTCAAACGCCGGTGCTCTAATTCCAGAGAATGTGAATGTATATGGTACATGACCTAGCGCTTTCCTATGCGCTGCTGCGATTTAATGGTAGTACAGAGAGAAGGCTGGCAAAGACAACAGAAGTAGTAGTGACTGTAGTAGCCACATCAACAGCAGCAAGCTTTATACCTTTGATGTTCATGTTATGGTTCTATGAAGTTATCAAGGAAACACACAGAGAATTTATCATAGCAACGGGCAGGGAAATAAGACAAACGGCATTGCTCTGACCTCTTCTCTAATTTTGTGCAGTTGTTTATCTTTAGGAATTGAAACAATTATAATGTGTCCAACAATAGAGGAAAAGAAAACCACAAAAATTATATGGAAGGCAAATTGTATAGTCTTGGTTGACCATAAATTTAAAGTTCAGATGTACTTCTCTCTTCCCCAAAAACTGATGTGTCAGAGCTTCTGATTGACAACTAGCTGTGTCTTCCTGATAACCTATCATATACATCTTTTCCTTTTTGCTTTTTTTTATTTTTAAAAGGGCAAAGGAAATACAAAATATTAGCGGAGAATGATGATTTCATTTATTTTAAAAGTGTAAGGAAGTCACAAGAAATTAGAGTGATATGAGGAGATGCTTAAGATGAAATTAATTTTATAGTACAATTAGTTCAACAGATGTGTTCCATGTTTTGTAATTGTCTCACTGTTTGTTAAATGTTATTGAATTTTTATCTGCAAAAAAATATTATATTTTCAAAATTTCCAGTTGTGCTATAGTTTAGAACTTTAATACATGAGTCAATATATTTCTCAACTTAATTCCTCTCATATTTCTCCTTACTTGCTTGATCTTGTGGCAGTTTTCAGTTCCATTTGTGTTCACTCACTGCCCTCATTCCAGTCCACCAGCTATTTTTTCCACCCAAAACAGAGTTTAAGATTTTAGTCAGTTTCAAAGCTCTGTGTAATATGATATCCTCCTACATCTATGTTCTCATTTCCTACACACCCCCTCTCATCCTCCCTTGGTTCCTCCTGAATTTCAATATAGTCCATTGATGAAGTTAGCTAAAAAATATTTCCTTCCAAATGTAGCATCCTCCCTCGCTACTATTGACATATTCTTAATTCTTTCCATCTCGCCAGAAACCCACATCGTTACACATCACATAAACATTTTCAGGTTTCAACATTAACCTTATTTTTCTTGATGGCATTATCTTTGACAATGAATAGAGACAGTGAATAGCAGCTTACAAGTAGGTTTTCAGAATATTGGACAGTGTATACCTATAAAGACTATAATTCACTTGCTGTTGAAAGCAGATTCCTACCTTATTTTGCTCCTATTCTGAAATTTTGAGTTAAGATTAGGATATTTGAGGCAAATTAGTGTTGTATCTTTTTATTAATCAACTAGAGAGCTGCCTAATTTTTCATTTTTTCCTAAATGTATTACCTTGGCATTGGCAAAACTTGAGTGTTTTCAAATAAAGAGGAGTTAGATTTCTAACATACACTACACCTGGGAGCATACATTTAAATGATAAGAGACTAAGTGCAAATTTCCAAAAAAATAAATTTTAAACCACAAAATAAAGCAACTCTCAAAAGCATTTTGTCTCTTTTGGGAGAACTTTTATAATATCCTACAGAGCAGCACTCTTTATACTGCTAACCATTTAACATACTAGATGAATCCTCTCCCACAAATCCTTGCAATTCCATATTAGCTATGAATCATTTAAACAAGGTGGATTTGGGGGATTATTTTATCATTTATGGAAAATTAGAATAACTAGATCATGCCATAGCAATTTCACTTAATTTCACTTAATTTGTTAATTTAATAACATTTCTCAATTCACTGTCTTAGTTTAATTATCCAGCAAGCTGATTGACCTCCTTTATGTTTTCAAATGGTTCTGAGTGAGAATTTTTAAAGCAATTTGTACAAAATTACACTTCATTAGATAGATAACACTTTTCTTCTGGTCATTATCATTATCTTAATTATATAATTACTTGTAAATAAAATATAAATATAATTTTATTTTACAGCTATTTGGTCATTTACTCAAAATATGTATGATAATTTCATACATGGAAACAATAGCCAGATAGTCATTTTCTGGTCCTTATGATCATTTTTTTAAAAGCATTATGAAAATTAACAAAACTTAAGAGACTTGAAAGAGATAAATTGAGAACTGCAGCAAAAGTATAAATTATTCTATAAAATTAAATCAGACTCAAAAAATCAAAAGTCATTAAATGTATAACCAGCTGAAATTTTATTGAACTGGTTGTACATCTAAGCCTACCACACACACACCACTTGTATGATCCCTGATGCTCGGCCAAGCAGAAATCTGAACTTGAAACAAGTCAACAAAAATAAGTATAAGATAATTGTAATGACACCTGAGATGTAGGTTACATTGCTTATAGAATTAACTATGAATTTAGGAATAAATATTGTAACAATCCACAAAGAGTAAGAGGTAGTATTATTTGGTGGAAAAGATTCTAAAACTAAGATATTAAATAATCACCTTTTTCTCTCTGAACTTCAGTGATTTTATCTGTTTTAATGGGTTATGTATAATAGTAATATTAATAAATCTAAACTACCTAGAAGTTAGAGTTATAATTCACATTTGAGTCAGTCATCATTTTGGTTTTATTTACATTTATTATATTCAATTTTAAAGAAACATGCACATTTGAAAAAATGCAGTTTCAAATTATTATTTAGTTAATAATATTAGTATTTAGTCAATTATATTAGTAAATATTAGTACATATGTACATTTATATGTAAATTTATATGTAGTAAATATGTATTTTGAAACATCTCTTATAAAATCTCTATTATTTAATGCCCTTTAATATAAAAATAAAGTAGAAAATATTATCACAAATTGCTTTATTTACCAAAATAATTTTAAACAATCAATTTTCAGTCAAATTTAGACCTGGTTTGCATTTTGACGATCTATGTTTTTTAAATGTTGTTATATATTTCTACAAAGAGAAATGTGCCACTGCTTGAATTCTAATATCAAATTTTGAAGATGAAACTTTATATTTTATTATAACTGTAATAATATAGTAATGAATAGCACTAGCAATTGATATAATATATTATTTAAGTGATAATGAAAAATCAAGTGAGATTTGAATATGTATTTTTTAAGATATGAATGACTGCTGTGAGAGCATGACATATGCAATATTTTAATTTTGCCACAAAATCAAAATGTAGTTTCTCTATCTACATGAAGATTTTGGATGGCTTCAATTTCTTGTGATTTTGAATTAATAGCTGATTTATAAGAATTCCTTGAACTCAAAAGCTAATAGCATTATAGACTTTATCTGTAGATTTTCTATATTTGAGATGCTCCTAGATTTTTCTTGGTCATTTCTTGAAGAGGACCTGAGTAATAAATTTTTATGAGCTTAATAGAACATATCCTTTTCTTTTTAAATTAAGAAACACTATTTTATGCAACATCATAAACAAAGATGACTAAAAGAAAATATGTTTCTCAAATAGCCTTCGTTTAGTAATACAGGATTCTTCTATGAGGACAATAACATTAGAAATGACCTAAATTCCTTGGGATTTGGTACTCCACAATATAACAATGCCATTTTCATTATCTTTCTCACTCCTGTTAAATCATCTTGAGCTTTTTTCACTTTCCACTTCCTGCCACTTATTGTTGTTCCTTAGTTTTATAGCTAGACTACATCCCAAATAATTCACAATCTAAAAATGAATGAAATATATTCGATATATTCTACTGTTTAAAGCATATACTTCTTGTTCTGTGTGTGCTGGCACACAACACTAAAGTGGATAATTAAGGTGATGATAAAACAGAAGGGAAGGGAGTATCATTAAAGCAAAACTGTGGGGCAGATAGAAAAGGTACTCAAAAGATAGAATCTTTCTTTTTTTAAGTATTTTTCTTTTGTCCTTGGGGCTAGCCATTCTCAATAGTGTTCTCAATAGTGTTAGAAAGAAAAAAAAGGAAGGGGGCAGAAATTGAAAACAGGGATCTCTACTCAATTTCATAATTAAATAAAAAAAATGTTTTGTTTTTTTGCCCTTTAAAGTGTAAGTTATAGTTTTTGTGCATGTATCTATAACCTAAATCGCATGGTTAAGAAATATTTTAAAAGAAAATATTAAGTAGTTCACAGATTTATATGTAATATATAACATATTGAGGTCAAATATACAGAATATACGCATATATATGTACATGCATATTTATAAGCATATATGTGTGTGTGTG
>NW_006494610.1:5944038-5947958 GCF_000325575.1 Pteropus alecto
GTATTCCAGACTATGTAATTATAATTGTTTATTTGAAAACAAAGAAGTCTTGCTTTGTAGGCAGAAATTGACTTCTACCAGTGAGAAAAATTCATTTATAAATAATTCAAGTGTTCACCATAGTGGATTAGAGATAATGACCCAAAAGTCAGCTCAATATGTGATATAGAATGTCTCTATGCTCATTAATTCAAAAGCAAAAGAAGCCATCCAATATTTAGGTACACCTCTGAGGACTGTTCTGCCCGTATTTTGCAGTAGTTAACTACACAGCCTTAAAGCTCAACTCTTAAGGATTATGGATAATTAATATATATACATATATATGTATTTAAATATGTGTATATATATGTGTATGTATATATATATGTGTGTGTGTGTGTGTGTATATATATATATTTAGAACAGTTCATTTCTTTTCTAAATAAAGCAGAAACATATTATTAAATAGCAGGACATCTGTAGATCAACTTAATTGTATAAAAGAATGAGTGAAAAGCTATGGAGATATATGACACTATGACAATTAGAGTAGTTTTAAATCATTTTGAAGTTCCCATTAACTTCTATATTTAATCTTGATTAATTGCTAACGCTTATAGTACTTCCATCAAGAGATATGAGCGCATGACTGCAGCCCTTCTTAGGACTTGGTATTTTGAAATAAATCTGAAAAAATGGGGAGTATTAGATGATAAATACAGTGTAGTTGTTGATAATCAAGTAAGTCACAGTACTTTATAAGGGTTACAATCTGAAATACCCACAACGGCCAAGTAGATGACAGAAAAGATGAAGAAGGAAACTTAAAAGAATAAGGAGTAATTGAAACATTGAAGTTTCCCCTGAGAATTCCTAAATCCCATGAAAAGACATTCAAATGCAAGATTTTAGAACTCTATGTCAAGTAAATAAAGCTTGTCTCTGGCCCAGATTCAGTCCATGCACTGTCAATTTGAATATTTACTTAGATAATAGGATATAGAGACTCTGGTGTTTTGTTTTGTTTTGTTCTTAACATATGTGCTGCATGATCATTGTATCAAATATTAAAATAGAGAAAAACAGCATAAATAAAAAAATACTCAAATAACATAGGCTAAAGACAATATTTTAATGCATTTCCATCAAGCTTTCAAGTTTTTTATTCATCTTGTATAGTTGCTGCATCATATTGCTTCCACAATGATTTAATGGAAGTATTAATTCTAGGAACAATTGGTTTTCCATATCCAAGGTTGGTTGAATATGCAGTTGGTTAAATCGATGAATGTGGAACCTGTGGATTTGTGGGGCCTACTAAGTGACTTAGGATCCTAGGATGTGGGTATACACAAGGCTCCTGCAATCAGTCCTTCATGCATACTGACAATGACTGTATTATAATATATTTAATCTAAATATCTATTTTAATACCGACAGCATATTCAATTATGTAGATATGCCCTAGTTTACTATTTCCTTCTTATTGACATTAGATTTTTTTCCCAGAGTTACAAATACCATGAATGAACCTCTTCTTATTTTAATTAATTTCTTTTTCCTTTTCATTTGTATATATTTCCAAGAGCAAACAAAATAATCAAGATAAGGTATTTGAACATTTTTAATGATCTGTCTAAATCCCAAATTATTCTCTAAAATGTATATTCTCACCAAGAGTTGACAATTCTTTCAATACCTTTAGCTAAATGATATTTATTTTTGAAATATTTTTTAATTTTCTTAATATCATATATTTATATCATCTGATTATGACAACACAAATGACAAGGTTTTGCTAAAATAAAGCTTAGTATAAATAATGTATTAATTATTTTGGCTTCATTACTTCCCAGATAGTATCTATGAAAAAAAAGCTTAAAATGTAAAGAAACCATATACGTAGATTCCAATTATTCTTATAGTACATATGCTCTTTTTTATTGATACATTTACATTTAGGTTGATAAAATTTCCCAATGTTGTCTAATCATAGATGTGACAAATACATTTATAAAAATAAGTAGTAAAAAGTAATAGCTATACTTTCACAATTTAAGATTAAAAAATTCTTTATGAAATTATAAAATGAAAAATAAAAAGTTACTATATTTTAAACATAGATTTAAAATACGCACGGAAAGTCATGTGAATTTTTCCACTTTTTGTTTTTTGTAGGCCATAGATTGCTCTTTGACTGAGCTTACTTTACCAGGTCTCATTGGGGCAAAACATTGTAAATTGTTCATGTTCTGGAATTTCTCATTCTAGCTAAGAGAGAATTTTTTTTCATCGTTATATACCTTGGGAGTTAACAGGCATTCATAGCTGAATAATTATACCATGACAGGTATGTGATATCTGCATAAACTCAAATTAAGCTCTTATTAAAAATATAATCTGCATGAAGTATGAACACATATGCTTTCTGTTTTCTTTGGTTTATAACAGTAATTTTAATAATGACAAAAAGCAGATGAATTATGTCACTGATGTTTGTTTGGGGAACCCAGATAAATTCAGATCCCTTAAATTTAAAGGGGAAATCTTGTTTAATCCAGCTAAAAGGAATGTATGTATGGACATATTGTTACTAGGAGGACAGTAAATAAAGTGATTCTAACTTTTTACAAACTTGAAAACAAAGTGACTTCGTATGTATAACACTTCATGCATGACTTGCATTCATAAAGTAACATAGTTGTACAAGTCAAACACAAAAAAATAGATTTTTATAATCCCTCGATTCATTATTGTTTCTGGAAACAGGTTACCTGGTTCTCCTATATACTAGCTGTGTGACCTTAAGCAAGTTCTTTTTTCTGTCTCCTTGTTATTTCATCTATAAAATTAGGATAATTACACTATTTCAGGGGGTATTGTGAGGATAAAAACGTAAACATGGAAAAATACTTAGGAGAATGGGCTTGGTTGATAGTTGCCTAATAGATATTAACTATTATCAGAGAAAATGAGTTCTCTACATGCTGTCATAGCAAAGATGCACCATGATAGAGTATTTATGATAATTAAAATAATTAGCTAAATTTATGTATTTCTCAATTATGTTTCCCTATGTTAATACATAATATATATTATTTAATCCTTGAGGAGATTCTATTTCCATTTCATAGATAAGAATATTGATACTTCAGAGATTTTTAGAAACGTGTTTTAAAACATACAATCAATAATTGGCACAATGAGTCATAGAATCTAGATTTCATGATTTGTAAACAATATTTTTTTTTTACCACATATACCTTAAAAGTCAAAAAACAGGGAAATTCTGGGTCATGGAAAAGCTACGCAATCTCTGAAGACCAATTTCAGAGGTAAGCTCTCCACTATGCTAAAGCAATGCTTGAACAGACACAGTAGAAATTGAAATCAAGCCAAGGCCCAACTATCCCTACTTAGGTTCAAACTAGATGAACTTTATGAGAATGTCGTCAACCCTGAAGATACTATCCTTATTTCTATTTTGGATCTTAAGAATTCCTCAGAAACAAAAATTGTATTCAATAAAAAAAAAAAAAGTCTGGATAGACATAATTAGAGATTGAACATATGAATTATGGATATTAAACTGGACTATATTTTATATAACTGGAATATTTTTATTATTAATTGATAAAATACATTTGTCAAAATAATTATCATACAGTGGGCTTTTTAGCTATATTTGCTGAGGAAAATTTCCTTTCCAAAATGTATATTTAAAAATAAAATAGTGGCAGTTATTAAGTATAATAATTATAATTATTTATTCAAACTATTTTAGCTTCAAACAACAACGTTTTGGATTTTAAACCAAGTATTATAATTATTGCACATCTAAAAATAGTCAAAACTATGAGTTAATATGAAAAGAAGGTATCTTTAATATATTCAGGTCTGAAAACCCTTACAGGTGTATCCTTTCCTTGAACTTATTT
>NW_006494610.1:5948065-5983311 GCF_000325575.1 Pteropus alecto
CTAAAATCATAGTTAAATCTAAGGCAAAGTTAACACATTATAATCAGGGCAGAAAATTACACTTACTTTTTAAATTTCTCAGTCCCCAGTGACAGAGACCAGGGTTACATTTCTTTTGTATCTTCCCACAATGTATATTGTTAAATAACTATTTCTGACAGACTAAATTTTTGAAGTTTATTATTCATAATTACTCCTATATTTTTTTGAAGGGCCAAGGACTCTCAATAGCTCTCAATTTTGAAAGAACTATGGAAAATAAGGAGATTTCATGCAAGCCAAAAACCCAAGTTTGAATGACGAGAATAGTAAAGGGATTGGGAATGAAGTTCAAGAAGTGAATTTATAAAAATAAATGAATTCCAAATAACAGTATGTAGAGAATGGAAACGAAAATGAATTTTAAATATCTGGATAATCCCCATATTTATGTTCAAGGAGGAAGACAAAAAACAACAAAAGCAAATGTCCAAGTTCAGAGTGATAAGATGACAGAATCACAGCATGTTAGAAATGAAAAGCTCTCTAGAAAATAACTAATTTGGAACCCATGACTACATAAAGTCAATAAACTCTGAAGATTGCTTATAAAATGTGTGTACACTTAGCTTCACTTTTCTTGAAGAAAAAATTCATAGATTTGTTGGATTATCAAAGGGAATTCTGATTCAACAGAAGTTAAGAAATGTGCGTTACAAAGAAGTTAAATAATTTGACCAAGACACAGCATATAATAAACAAAATTCCTTAAAGTGTGTAATAAGACCTAATTCTCTCCCTCACCGGGTTTTGGCAATAGTTCTTTTCCTGCCACCAGGCTCATATGTCTCTACGTCATCCTACACGTTACTGTCAGGTTCATCATAATACTACACCTCTTTGATGCTATTGTTCTTTAACTAAAATGATCACTGTGTCACTGATACCTTTTGAACACAGACTAAATTGCTTATTCTGGCACAGAAAACTTTCCAAATTTATTTGTAGTCCTATCTCTTAATATATGTATATACTCTTCAATGTCTAAATTCAACTTTAAGTTATATCTTAAATATGAATTATATTTATTTTTGAGGGGCTTTTGTTCATGCTGTTCCCTCTAAATAGAATTATCTACCTCCCTGCTTTTCTCTTTTCTCTGTGAGCTCCTGTGTCTCTTTGTACTCACAACCAATGCACGCATGTGTACTCGCAGATATACGCGTCTCCTATCAAAGTATAGATTTAAAGGACGAAATCAAATAAAGCCTTTCTTCATATACTGAAATAGAAAATTACGTCTCCTCATTTTTGAACTTTTGTGATTTCAGTTTCTAATATTTTAGGGTACATCTCACATAATATTTACAGTAAAACACTTTTTTATATGGTTAAAAACATGGATTTAGAAAGAGACAGTTCTGTTATCAAATTCTTACTCCATAACTTATTAGCTTTATGACTTTGAATATTATCTTGAAAATGTCTTAGTTTCTCATCTGTAAAATTGGTATAATAATAGGGTTGTTTGAATATTAAGTGAAATAATAAGCATAAAGTCTTAGGACATAGTTAGTACTTCATATATGTTCAATGTTAAGTGAAATCTCTATCAATACTTCATAAAATTATAATATGTGTATGTAATATATTATCGTTATATAATTTTGTTGTAAGTTCTCGTATGCTCCTTGAGTTAAACAATTAGACATTTCACCTTCATATTCCAAACATAATTCTTACATAGTCACAGCTCGATATGTATATACTGAATCAGTTAACATTTATATTAGTGTTTCAAAAAACATGTAAATTAGAAAGTTCTGATATATAAAGATGAAAATACCAATAAACAATTCATATTTTTATAAGTAGAAAAATTACATTGGCAAGCCCAAACAGCATCTCCAGTTTGCTGTCCCACTTGCTTACATCCCAGAGATGTTTGAAGTAAAAAAATAGGTAAAACAGTTATACTGGAATGATGGGATACACAAAAGAGATATTACATTGATCAGAAAGATTTTCGAAGTTCTGAAGAGGATTATTCTGATAACTTTACCTCTCAATGAAAATAACTCTATCTAGAGGGATAATTTATTAATAAGATTAATATTAATAAAAATGAAAATTACAAGACTCATTGAAAGTTAAAGAGGAACAGTGATGTAAAAAAGGGATTGTCAGGTTATTCTCTTTGTCATTAGGTTTTATTTTTTGTCTTTTATAGTAAGAGTAAATGCATCTTTGAAGTGTATAACAGGTATCAATAAAATATTAATAGTAACATGTAACTCGAAAAAAGTTAAAGTGTTATATTTCCTAAAACTCACTTTAAAACTTGGTTTAATATTTGAATTTTATAGAATAGCCTCTGCTGCACAGTTGCGTTCATACCTGTGTGAGATCCTTAAATTATTAACTCCTAGAAGTTATGGCTATATCTCTGCTAGTCCTTGGATAGCTTTTCTGTAGAGCATTTTGCCTTCAGTCACACAATCACTCCTTTATTCACTCATTCTTCTTTGATTCTTTCATTGTGCTTTATCTCATGCAGTTATATTTTAGTATTTGACAGAAATGTGGTAAATAATTTTTGTCCCTCATACGAAATAATTTAATAGGACAAAAATAACACATAAATGATTGAATTCCAGAGTCTAAGATAACAAATAACAGAAAGAGGGTATGAATAAATTGTTATGCAAGTTCTAGGGATAAAACTTTTTTTTTTCTTCTGGGAAAAATCAATGAACAGCTAGTAGATTGGGTATCATGACCTTAACTTTAAATAATGAGTAAAATTTATACCTGCTGAGATTAAGGAAAAGTAATTCAAATGGGAAAAGAATGATATACAATATAGGACATTTATTTGTTTATCTGTATCTCCAGTAAATGTTATTTAGTATAACCCCTGGTTAATAAATATCAAAAACTAAACTAGTGTTTTTAGTACGATTCCTTGTATATTTCATGGATTTTATTCACTATGATGACAGATTTTCTCACCCAGGAGGCCTTTTGATTTCCAGTTCTACTCTTTACTGCTAAGGGAATAGGATTTAAGATCTAAAGCATGTTGTTCAACAGAACTTCTGTGGCAGTGGAAATATTTGCATCGATGTGATATTGTATAAACAAGGCTCTATGACTATCGAGCACTTGAAATGTAGCTAGCATAACTGAAGAATGGAAATTTTAATTTTAATTAATTTAATTAAACAGCTACACGTGGCTCATGGCTATAGTATTGCACAGCATAGCTCTAGAGTCACCTTTTAGGAAAAATAAATTCCAGATGAATCCACAAAAGGATCTTCTTTAGGCAAAGTACAGTATGTCACAATATTTCCTGGGAGACCCTATTACATTGCTTCTTTGCTGAAGGCAGTAGTTTTACTCGGTATAGTCATTGCCTGTGTACTATTGTTAATTAGGATATGCACAAAGGAAACTAATAAATTATATCTGCAGGAATCTCTGAAGACTTCTCTTAGGAAATGACTTCTGAATTTTCTCTTAAAGGAAAGAAGTTCACCCTGGGGTTGACAGCTGAGGGTAGGTGGATGGGAGGAGGAAGAGAGTTCTGGCAGAGATGAGTAAAAACATGGAATGACCAGGGAATACTTGATAATTCAGTATAACTGGCAAACATGGTGTCTTTTCTGAAGAGTAGGAAGAGCAAAAGAGAAATTTAAAAAAATAGAATAATAAATACTTTTAAATATTTCCTAAGTATTAATTTTGACATGATTTTATATAATTTCTCATCCAAAATGGTTATTCTATCACATAAACGTAGAATTTTTTTTTATTTTCTTTTAACAAACATCATTTATGTTTTAATCATTAAATAAAACAACTAAAATTGCAACTTTGTTACCTAAATTTATTACTTGGACAAGATTGAAATTTAGGAAATTTATGGCCATGATGTCACCCATGGTTTATAATTTATAAGACTTTGGATTAGACATTAGCGCAGTTATTATTTCCTCTAATGTCTTACCTCACCCCAGTCTAATAACATTCAGGAAATCCAAAAGACAAAGAAAGAGTGGTTGAAAGCTAAAAATAGTTACTGAAAACTGATGCGATCATGTAATAAAATATGGCACAATAACTTATATGATATGTTCATAGTATCTGCTAAAGCAATTAGAATCCACGTAGCTAGATTTTTGTTCATATATTACTAAAAAAAGGAAAACCATCTCAGTCCAAAAATTACATTTAAACTATGCAATTTAATTATGTACATTGTTCTTAGGATTTTTTGGTCTTATTATTTGCACTCTTTAACACAGAAAATTATTGAGTAACAATCATGTTTCAAAAGGCCTTCCGAGTACAGCCAGACAGTTTTCTGTGTAATATGTTACATATGACAACATAGAATGCTAATGTGTAATTATAGTAACAGCGTTCTTTTACAATGGGTTAATATTTTCACATATCTAATAAGTCTCACTAGCAAGATAACAGAAGGAGTAATATTGGTGTCTTTTCATATCAACCACATTAAATTTATCAGATATGTTAAAAGTATAGTCTTATTAATTGATAAGTTTTACACGTATTATATTTAATAATGTTTTTAACAAAGCTTTTAAACTAGGCTCCGGTCTAGCTATAAGAAAGAATAATTTCCAATGCATTTCAGAGTCGAAGGCATTTACATATGTTTTAAACAAATATCCTAATTTCCACTGATAAGAAGAAAGACAGGCTTTTCCACTGTGGCAAAAGCTTTATTGATCACTATAGGAAAGAATGATTTTATTGTGCCAACTATAAACAAAACAATGAATAAAGAAAATTAATGGATTTTTTCAAGGGCATACTAAGTATTAATTTATATACTTCATTACAGTAAATCTTTACATTAACACTATGAGATTTTTTTATCCTCCTTTTACAGATGAGAATCTGAGTTCAGAAAGGTTTAAGGATTGCCTGAGGCCCAGAGCTAATAAAAGACAGAGCCAGGGATAACACCCAGCTCTGTCTGATTTCAACACCCTTGGACCCCATTACTATGTGTCATGGGTATGAATATCACACTACAAACATTTGTATATAAGAAATATCTTTTACTTCCCTATTCAGAAATCAAATTATATTTATTACAGGCCTCCATCTCACTAGGCTGGAAAGGAAATTCAAATCTTTATCCTTCAGTAGAATCATAAAAGAATGTGGAAAAATTACATGGTAGATACCCAGAAAGTTAGGTAAGAGTTACATTTAAAGGAAAAATGGAAGTAAAGAAAAGGAGGCCAGCTTTGAACACATTACCTGACGCCATGATGAAAGATAGATTTTTATCTCCTGAACCATGACTGACATGCTTAACCTCTCTTCCTGTGAAGTCTAATCCTTTACTTTGTAAATCAAATACTAAACACAAGGTTGAAAGTACTTCTCATCTACCTTGGCATTGTCTTATTAACTTGGACACATGACCCCAGACATCAGGTGTCCCCTACTTTGAGGGATAGCTCATCCATCTTTGTCAGTATTGTGAAACGACTTGTCAGGACAAGAAACTTAAAATAATATTTATAACAACATTTTCAACCTCACTACTACTTTTCCCTGCTGCTTCCTCTAACCTGTGATAATCATATACATAAACTTTAATATTTTTTTTTTATGATTTGTGGCAGTAGAGTATATATCTTTTATTAAACATATATCTTTTGGATTAGTCCTTAATTTTTATCAAAATATTTCTAAATATTTCTTAAGAGGTTCTTCTATGCTTTTTCTTAGCATATGCCAATAAGTTCCATGTTATAATTTTAATATTCAAAAGCTTTTGATAAATTTGTATTTTTAAACTAGTTTGTAGTTTAGTGACTATGTAACTGTCTTTAAGAAATATTTTTCTCAAATTATGTTAGGAGAGTTTAGAATAATGGTAATGTGTTAAATTTCCATATTCTTTTATTATAGTGGTAAGATGAGCTGTATTAATAGAATAAAATAAATTGTGTTTGTTTTTTTATTTTGCTATTTTAAAAAGGCTTTATTTCAATTTTAACAAATTTTACAATATATAAGTCAATAATTAGCATTGACTTTTTGGGTTCGGAAGCTCAAAGATATTAAGTGGTGACCAGAGAACTACAGTTAATCATTGGCCCAGCTGGGCCTGGCTCCTGAATCACCATCCTTCCCACTACAACTTAGCACAATTCTAAGAATCCCCATAAATTATCACAGTGTAAATTTTACAACTTAGCTAAAGAACCATCATGGCTATGGGATAACTAATTACCAAATTCAGAATCAATGTGAGAAATGAATAGAATCAGTAATTCTTACAGTAATAAAAATGGAGAACACTTTTGGTTTTTTTTCTACTCTTCTTCTTTAACTCAGATGAGTTTTAAGAATCATAATTTGAAACTCTGCCATTAGCTCCATCAGAAATATTAAACTTTAAATAAAGTGTTCCTTATTGGCCATAAAATGAACACCATTTGCTATTCTAAGAGGTTAGAAATACTTTTATGTGAATAGTAGAGAAGTTGCCAAAAAAGCTATTTTATTTCAGTCTATGGACAAGTTAATGTGCTCCTGGAAAAAGCATACATATTCTGACCTAATCAATTCCCTAGAGCATATGGTTCTAAAAAGAATGCTCAGAAATACTCCTACCCACCTCTCACCCCGACCCCCGCCCAACTTCAATTTACTTTATGGCCATATAGAAGTTTCAATAGCTAGGCCCATCCTGAGGGCAGGGTATCAGGCATGAGCTAATTGCCTCCTTATTAAGGTTTTTTGTTGCAGTGCTTTCTGATATACTTTCTACCTCGGAACTTACGTATATTTCTATATATAGTCAAATGTTCACTCCAATTTCTGGGTACCTGAGTCTCAAATGAGCAGCCTCCCTTATGATAAAAATGCATGTGTGCTTGTTTTTCTAAAGATACTACCTTCCAGGAACATCTTCCCTAACATGTAATTGTTTTATTTCTCACTTAGATAAAATGATAAGGAGAGTTTCAGGTACCTTCCATGTTCCAATGTGAGTAATTTAAAAATGCTCAAGAAGCATGTAAGGAGCAAAGTTATAGAAATGACAAGTGCAGAGAAATTGATTGCTATGGCTATATAGCATTTCCTTCTAGGAAGTACATATAGAAAAGTAAGATAGTGTATTTTGCTCTAGACATCTAATATAGTGGATTGATTTTGTTTTCTCTTTATGATGAAATAAAAAGAGTCGTTTTATTTAAATTTTAAATTCTTTCCTTCAAGAGCCATTAGGATAGCTCTTGGCATACCTGTATGATAAAGTGATCACTCTACTCTTACCATGACATCTCGTCTTTAGAGTTCATTTATTCACTATTGCTTGCAACATGCTACATGCTGCTAAAAATCACAAAGCTAAGTAAATATTTGGCTAGCGATAGCTAGGTTTTCATCCACTTAAGTTATTTTGCTATCTCTAAAATTTACACAAATAATAATACCTTTGACAGTAAACATACTCAACTTCTCTCTGATTAACTGGATTATTAAAATACTTCTTGTTATAAATAAATTCAGTCCTTCTTTTTCTTATCTACAGGATGACATTTTTAAGCTGGAAGATTCACATTTTGAAAATGGCCGTGGGAAGAGTCCATATGACCCTAAACTGCTAACAGCATCTCTTTTAATAGGTGCGTAGTCAACAATCAATTAAACTGAATTTTCTATAGATAATAACTTAATTTCATGTTCTTTTTTATATGCCAAGATTTTCCATTATTAATTATAAACTATTTTAGGAGGATGTCAGTCAACATATTTTCAAATATTTTAAAAATGAATAAAAACTAAAGGCTGCTTTGAGAATTACATTGATTCTTCTTTTTTTTTCCAGAATGGTTTAATAGTATCTTTGACATTGCCAGCTCAATCACTGTATATCCCCACAAGAACTATAAAATTTTTATTTTGAAAGAAAATGGTTTTAGTTTTCATTTCATGAAAGAAGTGTTTTTATGAGGAATTTTGACAGATCAGAAGGAAAGAGCGAGATTTAGTCTTGTTAACTGTAGTTTCAAGATTTGTCACCTCTTAACGTTTGGAAAACTTAATCAGTATAATCAGTTTAAATGGTGGTACAATTGGCAGAGACCCCATTGTGTACCTTGAGTTGATGAAGGCCTTCTGCATTCATCTTTTTTTAACTTTAGATTTTCTCTTTTTTTCACTCAGAAAAAGCATTTTATGTACACCTACTGTTTTCCCTAACCATCTATCTCTCTGGTTTTCTTCGTTCCTCTTTACTTCAGCATTGCAGATGGGTAGTGAATGCTTAGTTATATTTTGAAAGAATAAAAGTAAGAAGATAGAAGCAGGTAAAAGGAGAACATTTTAGTTCGTATTGAAAGATAATTTTTTTGTATTTTTTTTTTTTTTACCACTTCTGGACTGGAGTTAAATAAACACAAATAAAAAGTTATACATCATTAAGCAATTTTTCTTTTTTCTTTTTAACTTTTGAGTATACCAGTAATCTAAAACACAAAAGATATTGGGTTATTACCCTATTCCTGAATATATTTTTCTATGTAAACATGTAGAAATTATGTAACTTTTTGTTTCCTTTTCTATAGAAAGTAATTATTTGATAACAACAAAAATAATGGTGAAACTTTTCAAGTGTAAAATTTCTAATTGAATTTTGAATAATAAATCTAGATTTTTAAACAAATAAATTTAGGTTATTAATTGATGTTAGAAGTTCATAAAGTTTTGCTATTCTTTTCCTTTTTTAAAAATCACTTTTTTTTTTTTACTCAGCTAAATGAAACTTCAATCACGACTGTTGCATTAACTATGTAGATATATTTTTTCCGGTATTATCTAGGTTTACTTTATCACTATGTTTCACTGATTTCTTTCCTATTAAGAATAAAACCACTACAGCATGAATTATCTTCTCTATTGCTTTTCAAACAGACAATTTCAATCCATTTGATCCATTTATGGAGCATTTTAACAAAAGTTTAAGACCTGAAGGAATGCAGCAAATTGAGCACACTTATAATTTTCCTGTTCACAGATGGCCTAGTGATTACATGTGGATGACTTCCTTAAGTGCATACAGAAATTTGAAAGTTGTCTTAAACAAAGGAGAGGAATCCAATCTTGTTCAAACTTGCAGCCTATACTTATTTAAATTGCATGCTGAAAAAGGATAGATATTCTTCAAAAAGCAGTATGTAAAACTGTGCCGAAAGCAGCTTTAATTTGTGGTATGTTTCTCAGTAGGGATTTGCTTGATTATTTATTTTAATATTCCATTGAGAAAGGATGATGACAAGTTAGTATTACATAGTTCATTTGGTATGCAACCACACAAAGTCCACAAAGAACATGTAACTCCACAGTTTGGGTTTTATATTAGAAATTCTTTGAAAAAAGCTGTATAGATTTGTGAAAAGGAAATGAAAATGAGGGAAGTATGAGTCAAGGAGAGGCTGTATGGCTAAAAAAGAACAGTAGGCATTTTAGAGAAGCAGTTTTTAAATGGAAGTCTAGACCTTATCTATCTAATATTATAAAATAATTGAGTGACTTTCAGAGATATTTAGTGTTTATTGACAAGGAAGATCATTCAAGCCAATATAAATTAATTTCTGAATCAACTGAATAGCAAGATACAGAAAAATGAACAGGTCAAATCCCTCAGAATATCTGCAACACTGTTTTAATTCAAGAGCCATGACTTCACTTGTTAAGGTTATTTGTTTCTTTTATAACTATACTATAAATTCTTTTTCTCACAGTACATTTAACTCCCCTTGTTGGATTTTTCTTGGCATTTTCCTCTTGTGTTGCTTTAAAAAGAATGCTTACTAATTTAGTGGAGTTTCTTTATTTTTCAACATAAATATTTTCGATAGCACTTCCCTAACTTTTACATACAAGGATAACAACTGTCTCTGAAGTACACAGGTTGTATATTATATATTAGAAAATTATTATTGGGAGAACCTATCCACCCAAAAGATTTTAATATATTCTCCTCATTTCAGCACATAAGAGAAATTTTCAAGATGGTTCTGGGCTGCTTTCTTCCTCAATACTAAGAAATAAAATTTCATGTTAGACATAAGCCATCTATAAACTGGCTACATGGATCCTGACAGCAGATACTTTTTATACCCTCTATTAAGCAGTTTCAACCAGTAGTAAACTTTAAAACCAGATGACAGCTTCAAAAATTTAGTTTACAAATTTTATCAAGGTTTAGTATAACCTCTTTCCAAAATGCTATGGATTTTTAAGCTGATGACCATAGAAAATAAGAATTCTCTCCTGAGCAATGCATAGCAACTGAATTAAGTCCCCAAATATGTTTTAAGTTTTTCAAATCATGTTAGTAAAGTTAATTTTTCAAATCCTTTTTAATAAAAATCATTTTGTCAATATGAAATTGCTTCAGTATTTATTTTTTAAAATATTTCTTATTTCACCGACCTGTAATCATTTTTATGACTTTGTTTAAAAGGTCTTTATTAAAAATAGTAGTTGCTCTCCTGCTTAGAATAAATGCCATGTGTGAACACAAGATAAGAATAAAACTATATTTTCCATACTTACGTATCATCTCACATTTTCATGATATTAGCAGAATAGTCAACTTGAAAGCCGTTTTATTTCCCCATTGAAATCTCAGGGCATTTCAGTGCCAATAATTTAGAAATATTCTATCACTAAGAGATATTACTGAGATCTATTTCAGGTGTCTGGGTCTTTTGGCTAAGGTTTATTTTCCCAAGCTAGAATTCTGCCTTGCCTGGGGAAAGAACATTAATTTGACACTAGAATATACTCGCATTTTATATTTGAGCAAATGAGGTCCTCCCTAAATTAATTAACTATATTTGAAAAAATATTTGAACCTCTGTGAACTTCAATTTCTTTGGCCTTGCTAATTCTCCTAGTCTGTTCTGCGAATAAGATAAGATAGTGTTATAGCATATTATATTTGAGTTCTTACATATTTCTCAAATATATGTGGAAGTAGAAATGAACAAACAAATAAACAAACAACTGGTAACAGTGGTTGCCTTTGGGAATCTAGGAGACAGATTTGGTACCCCATAAATTTTATATTTTTTAATTTTGTACTATGTGCACATATTAACTACTCAAAAATATTAGTTTTTTAAAGGACAACATAAGTAATTAAGCCAACATGTCATATTTATTGTAATAGAGAAAGGTGCTCAATAAATGTAAAAATGTAAAATTATTCCCATACCCTTTCACTTTCAGGAAATGGATTTCATCAGTGTATGTGTCTGTGTGTCTGAGTGTCTCGGTGAGAGAGAGAGAGAGAGAGAGAGAGAGAGAAAGAGAGAAGTGAGGAGAGAGGGGGATTTTTTCTCCCTCTGTTTCTAATTACTGTGCTACTTTGTGAGTGGAATTTACTTAAGGTGTTAACAACATAATAGCTTGGTCTTTAGGTTTGTTTGATTTTTGCTCACATCCATGTCACACTTTACACCTGTGTTAGTAATGCTTCAATTTCATCAGGAAATGTTTTTTTACCTTCTGTTTCTCCTCACCACACCCTACTTAGGAATTGTAATCTAATACATTAACTGATCGAAGCCACATTTTTACTTCATTTTGAGTTGTGAACAGAAAGTCCAGAGTACATATGAACTTTTGTTTTTAACACATGCTTCTCAGATAACTCTGCATGGTGGAAATGCAATTCACTAAACTTTTTATCTCAGCAAAGAATGCTTTTCTTAGAGACAGTTTAAAAAGCTTACAGTTAAGAAAGAATGACAGTGTACTCAAATAGTAAGTTTCTTATTGGAAAATTTCTAAAAGGTTAGTTACATCTGTCAGCACTAATATATCTTAGTCTAATGTATTGTTTTTGAGATATCAAACTGCCTATATGTTTTCTTTTGTAGAGAAACTTAAAAACCTTGTTGGACAGAGTATCCACAACCACTTTTTGATAATAAAACAATTCCTTAAGTATATTATTCTATCACCAATTTAATAAAATTAAACAAGTGTCATATTTTCTTTTACTAGTAGTTCATTATATATGAAATACCCAAAAGTATATATCTTAACTATAATGCCATTTCAGTCATTATAAGATAACATTTCAAGAAGACACATTTATGATCAGAAAACTGATCAATTATCATTATGCCCAAGAATCGACATACAATTTGGTAACTTCATAATTGACCTAGAAACTACAAAAGAAGCTTAGCAAAGGCTTTTTTATTACAGATATTTGTTCTCCAAAAATAAGCCAACTGAGGTATAGTAAATTTCTTATACTCAGATATGATTAGATCAGTTCAGATAGCCACAGAATGTACTAAGGCTTTAAAACATGGTGAAAATGCACAAGTATATTAAATGAAATATACTCTAAGTTTATATTATATTTCTACTTAATAAGAATGCAAGAGTAGTTTATTCTACTACCTGTAATTTTTAGTCAAAACTACAATATGTCATTCATTTTCTGGAGCAGTCATCCTTGATAAGAATTCTATAGAAATCTCAGCAGAAAATCTGATCGAATGCCTGTTGTAAAGGAATAATTATTGATATTGAGCACTGACAGTATGAGAATGTACTACTGAATTATCTGGTGCCCTCCAGCTCACAGAAATCAGTCTGATTCTTGCCAAAAATAATATTGAAATGAGAGGTAATTTCCTATAACTGCAGGCAGCTGATGTCTAAACTGCAACCTCTCTTTGTTTTACAAGTCAATTGTTTAATTTAATTATGTTTTCAGTAATAAATTGAGTTAATAGCCCTTTTATTAAATAGCTCTTCTACTTTCTCTGAATGACCTATTGTCAAAAAAAAAAATACAAACCAGTCTTGCTTCCTTTGTCTTCATTTGTATTGATTTTTGCCTTCCTCAAATGTGAGTGGATAATAAAAAAATAAGTGTAAGTTATAAAAATCTTACCTAAATGAATAAGAGAAACAAATATCTATCTATATCTGAGTAACAGTTTCTTATGTTGATGTTACTTTTGTTATTTCAACCTCTCCTGAATAGAATTTACATGTAATAACAACCATAATTACAGTTTTACTCACACTAAGGCAAGCTAAATGAAAAAAAAAAAAAAAAAGAATGATTAATTCCTGACAGTCTTTACTCCACATTTCTAATTGCACCTTCTTTTGGGCATGATCTGTCTCACTGCATTCCGATATGATATTGTTCAGTTTTCACCTTTTGATGGTTCTATTTTCACCTTTCCTGGTTTTTGTCACCTAACATGTGGTTGAGAAGGCAATAAGGTTCAACTAATAATTTAATATTTTTGATTTTCAAGTAAAGAGTACACAAAGCATTTCATGACAGATATTACCCTATGAAAAATGTTTGAGATCGACATGAACGTTTTAGGTTGCATTCACAACATTTTTAACTAATGACTTCTTATTCACACAGATCAGGACAAACAAATTACCAAAGTTTTAAAAATTATCATATCTATATATCAATTATTTGTAAAAAGATAAAATACCAACCTTAATAAAACGGTACATCAGGGAGGACACAAACCACCTATGGAGGAATAAATAAGTTTTAGTGATTGGCTATAGATTAAAATTAAGGCAATGATAGGCACTTAAATATTTCAAAGTACTTCAAAACATATAGTTAGCTTATTAATAGCATTTTGGTGCTTTTAGAAAAGGGTTATTTCTTTACCTTGTGATCATATAAAATATTATTGCGACATATTATGGTGAGAACAAGTCAGATTTGAACTTGATGTTTAATTAAGTGAAGAGAACATACGATGCTTTCAAATCCCAAAGAATATACTATGACAATTTGGGTTCTATTTATTTAACTGGTGATTTGTACCTAATATTGTCTAACCATCATTTTTTTATTTGTCTTGATTCACAACAATTCAAAATAAATGATTAGTTTTTGAAATTCATTCTCTAAGATAAGGTATCTTTCTATTTCTATTTAAAGTCATAATTTGGAGCTGTTCAATGCTTCTCTCTGTGTAGCTATTCTCTGCTATGAGATTTTTCAAACCTTAGTTTGGTGCATTCAAACACCACAGGTTCTACCAAAGGAATTGATTTGGGTTGGACCACTGAAAATGTTTACTTTACATTGTGAAACCCTTATCTACAAGTGAGAATTGAGGGTGTGAACAAAGAATATCACATAAGCAATCAGATTAATAAGACTTACACCAAGACATTTATAACTGAATAGTCACAGAAAGTTTTCCATTTATCTAGTAAACATGAAAGTCCATTGGAAATGGAAAAGTGTTATATAAATATTTAGATTATAATTTATCTGTGTCCACTTTATTTTCTGAATATTTTTTTTCAAATCAATGAATTCAAAAACATTAACATATTCAAATGATCAACAAGATAATATTGTTTTACTGACATGACAGATTATTTGGAGAAAATTTTATAATTTTTTTTGTCAATTTATTTTTCTGATAATTCTCTGTAAGTAGGCAGGCAACAAAGTATTTTCTGGATGAAATAGTATGAGGCACTTTCTGTTTAAAGGAAAGAAAATATAATGTTTACAAACTTCAGTTTATTGAAAGGTGGTATGGTTTAGTAGAAGAGGCTTGGGATTAAACAGGCCTGAGTTTGAACTTTTACTTTGACTTGTCTAGTAATTAGCTGAGCAACCCTGAGTTTCTTGAACTATAAAATAGGGATATTTACATCATGCAGATGTTGACAGAAATAAATGAGATAATCTGAAAATGTCAAGACAACACTGATGATTATGACCTATGTTTCTGAAAATTTTCTCCTCTCCAAACACACTTCTGTTATATCTGAGGCTATGTGGTAGAATTGCTTTTAAACTGTGTGATAGCCTATACCAAGTTAGAACATTTCTCCCGCTTGATATATTAAAATATAAAACAAGAAAAAAAATTGGCAAGGAAAATATTAGTCTTTTCTAAATTATAGCAAGATATAAGATCTCACTAAAAAGGAATAGCTTAAAATTTTAATTTCTGTAAAATGAGAACTATAAGCAAGATTTTACAGTGATTCCTTATCCTAATAAACAAGGTTATTAGAATCATAGTACCTTTACAGATATAAAAACAAACTACGTGATTTAGTTTGCATTTGAACTTTAAAAGTTTGTCTCTAGTTATAATGGAAAAGAATAAAACTTCATGTTTTAATTTTACTAAATTATATTTTACTTAATTTTTCAAAATTAGTACTAAGTAAGTAGTCATATATTTAATCGGTGAATGTTCATTTTCAAAAAACAATCTTTGAAAAGACAGGAATAAAAAGTAAGTAGCTTTGCAGAGAGCATTTCTGTTTTCTTTTTAGCATGGTCTTAACATGAAACTTATATTTTATTTTTTTTGTTTTTCTTGCCTTAATTGAGTTAAAGTATGTGTATGTGGTTTTATTTTGTCACGACACAGATGGAGAATTATACTCTGGAACAGCAGCTGATTTTATGGGGCGAGACTTTGCTATCTTCCGAACTCTTGGGCACCACCACCCAATTAGGACAGAGCAGCATGATTCCAGGTGGCTCAATGGTAGGTGGTACGTGTAAGAACATAGTCACATAACACATGTAACTGCGGTAAGTAACGGAGAACTTTCCTTGTGCAGTACAAACAATATGATGAGATTTAGTATGCAGTTAAACTCCTGGTGGTGACTTCATGACTGTGGGTGTGAGAAAGTTGAGCAAAACAGAAAAGAAAGATTAAGAATTCTGGAAAATATTTGCTTTGTGCCAAAATAGAAGTTTCTCAGTAGTTAACTCTGGAAAGAAATAGATTTGGTCTGGAGCTATACGGAAGGGAGGCAATGGAAGAAGATAAGATGACTTACCGATCTTGTCTTACAGGAACACCACAGCAACTCTCATGATGTAGTATGTGTTTTAACTCCACACCATTCATATTGCCCTGAGAGCATCGTATAAGTTATTTTGCTAATGACATCACATTTAAAGTATTTTCAGAACTTCAAAGGACTTTTGTGCCATTTAATTTGATTCTCCTCTAATCTTTCTAAAATTCTGTCTCCCATTTTATAAGTGTGGAAATTAAAGCTAATATCTAAAATTACAACTAACCTGGTAACAGAAGATTTGGAACAAGAACTTAGTTTCCCTAACTTCAGTCACTGGCTTTACTACTTGATCAGTAGCTACTTTTATCTTTTTCTCTTTCTCTATTTAGTATACACATAATTTTAGCATAGGAGAAAATATACAAAATTCGTATACCTAAAATAAATAAATACAATTTTCATTCATATTTTGAATTAAATAATCCTTATATAGTCTTCTATCTAGAGATGATTTTTGTTTTGATTATTACTGACACATTCATCAAAGGTTTTTATAATGGTTTCCACAATATTATCATGGTTAATTCTTATTATTAAAAAATTATCTCCATTTACATCTGACTTCGATCTTATGATATATACCTGTCTAGTCTCTAAACTCTCAATCTATGAACTTTTGTCTGGTTTCACAGTCCTCATTAATAAAGATGAAACTCATGGTTTATAGTCCATTTATGTTTTCAGTAAGATGCTTGATTATTTCATTGTTCGAACTTCTACCACACTTGTTTTTTCTGCTCTTTCTTCTGGGGAACCCCAAAATTCATTTCATCACTTTTGTACTTCATTGATTTATTAGAGAAAAATCACAATTTTGTCTCTAAAGCTCACTGAAACTTTAGGAGACTATGAGTTATCTGTGACAATCTTTATTCTGATATATCCCATACTTTAAAGTGACTTTTTAAAACATAAAACATACCTCGATTTATCTCAATCAGCATCTCTTCTCTCCTGCAACATCATTTTTGATCATCTATTATTTTTCATATATTAGCGAAAAAGTTGTGCCTCTTCCCTTCGACATTTCATCCCTCTGCCTTTATTCCTAATTGCATGGATGATCTTTCATAAATTTTCCCTATTTACACTTACCTTGCTCTTCTTCAACAGTTTTTTATCTCTTCTTCAACACTGGTATCTTCCACTGCCCTGAAAACTTGCTCATCTATCCTATTCAAACACTTCCTTTAATCATGAAAAGTCATGAAGACCTTGTATGTTTAAGTTAATAGCCTGGTTAGAAACTTGTTTTTTCAACATTCTCACTATCTTTATCTACTTTCAACATGACTTTGATGCCATGAAATTGTTTCTCCAAAGGTCACTAATGACTTTCCATAGCTTTTTATCAATCTCTATATAGAGAATCTCTCTTCCAGTATTTGTCACTCTTCACTAGCCTTTTCCTTTTAAGAGTCACTTCTCTTAGCTCCCTTTATGTCTTGCTCTCTCAAGTTTCTGATAAGTTCGACATTGCTCATCCATTGTTTTTCTCTTTAATGCAGATTGTGCCTAAGATCATTCATGATTGAGTGCAAACACTGTGGTAATCAAAGGAAATTGGACATACAGTCAAATGCCCATCCTTGGGGATAGAGGAGGTGCAGTGGTAGCTGGGTAATCATCTAAGAAATTAGAGGCCTCACCAAGGAAGATAAAAAATGCTGAGACCATGATAAGGCTATCTGTGTAAAACTATAAAAGAATTAAACTCCAAAATCCCAGAAGGTGATTTTGGAATATCTAATGTTTCTCTCTGGTCTATCCTCAAACTGAAATATTTATGTAGGAAGGAAAATGTTTGTTTTTATTCAACACGAAGGAGACTTTGGTCTACTAACTCTAAATGGCATACAAGCTTTCACTGTCCATGAGAAAGAAAATCTCATTAGAAGATGGAATAACATAGAAGAGAGTATAGTATCCATTTCATTTTTATGGCCTTGGAGGAAAAAAGTCATCAAGTTAGAGCTGCTTTTGTATTATACACTCACTTGTTGACAGCTTAGTCTGAAGAATTTACACTGTGGGAAAACAGTCATTGTCCACAGTTCTGTACTTCATCTCTTCAAACGTGTAGTTCATTTGAGAATTCAGTTATCAGTCTCTCAGCACTAAATGTGAGAACTGATTTTACCAAATTAGCACAACGGTTACTTTTGACAGGGTGCAGAAACCAGAACTGCTGCAAAATGGAGACTGTGGAAACCTTTGAGATAGAACCAAGGGACTGTGTGAATCACAAGCCTCACAAAATTAAATACCATTCCATAATAAAATTAGAAACACAATGTTTCTAATTACACATCCATGCATAAAATAAGTGAGTTTTGAGGCATGAACATAGACTACATAGTCATTTTTTGCAGCCAGAAGTAATAAATGACCTTGCAACGTACTTTATGAAAGGTTTTCAGGGCTATTAAAATTAATTTGGGCACAGGACTTACTTTACTTTTCTCAAGTTAATTCAAATCATTTATTTTAGAATAGATTGGCCTATTTTAATGACTTTCAATTTTTGTTCCTTCTAAACAAAATATTTTAAAAAACAGTTGTTTAGGACTGGATCTTCAAATATGATTTTTTTTTTTAATGGAATGTCTCTATTTTCAGACTTACTTGCTAAGATTATTTTTGTAATAGTATCGATAAAGTTTAAAATTTTTGTAATAGTATCGATAAATTCAGTTTCATTTTAACAGGAAATATTTGGAATGAATAACACTTTTAGATTAAGAAACAAAAAACTATTTTTAAAAAGTTTTTTAAAAATTATCATTGACACTACCCATAATTTAAGATTGAGAGATGTTATAACAACTTTTGATTTCAGAAAATGTACTGGTATGTGTTTGCCATGATGTACCCAAATGCACTACATTTTTCCATCTGCTCCATAAATTCTCTCAATATCATATTGTTTTGAACTTCAATTCCAGTTTCAGCTCACTAACAATGTGAAAGTTAGGTAAAAATGTTCTTTATGTATTCATAACAAAGAAACAAATAAATTTATGGTGTTGTTATAGTAATGATTTCTTAACATGTATTATGTAAATACTACTACCTAGTTCTTGTACGCATTAGCCATTCCTTAGAACAGATGGATGGCTAACTCACATTTACTTTTCTATTTGATGGACACTATTTTCAGTATTGTTCATGTCTCGGACTAACACTAGGATGCTATATGATATGGAGGGAAGACCATAGTCTTTAGAATGAGACAAAGTTTCACCTTACTTTGGAGCTTACTTTTAATGGGATCATACTACTACCACCTCTCATAGTTGTGAAAAAATGACCACATAATGTATAAAAATACTAAGTAAGTGACTGGCATGTGGTAAGCACTTAATAAATGTGAACTTTTCTGTATCTTTTATTCCACTTTCGTTGGGTGGAGCATGCTCAGGGAGCTTTGTCAGGTTCATTCTGTGAGTAATTATATTTGAGTCAGGGTGAAAGGGCAGTAACAGTAGAGTTTAATATGTGAAACCACATGGATCCTTGAAAGAGCCAGGGCCAGTGAACACAAACAGACCTAATTACAGTGCCCAGAGTGTGAGGCCTTCCCACTCATTTCAGGAAGACCTGTTTTCTTTTAGCGGATTTCCTAAAAGGATCGTGCCTGTGGATAGACCAACCCACTTGCTTTTTTCTGTAATTGAAATGGTATGCAAGTCATCATTCCACTTCCTCTCACTTGTAACACTTATACCAGGATGGCCTGCCCTTATTGGAATGAACATAGCTTCCTCTGTGGTCATGTACCAGGATATTTCATGTTCTCTAAAGATTCAAATTTCTCCACAAGATATATTTTTATGTAAATAGAACCAATAAATGTGACTGCAAATAAATTATGAGAGCACAAATTAATATTACATGGTACCAGATACCTAATCTCAAATCATTTGTACAATTCTTTTGAGGTGCTGTTAATTTTATTATCTATAAACACATAAACTGTTTTAGCGTATTCAATTAGGATTTATTCTAAGTGAAACAAATGATCTAGGTTTGCATACTGTCAGACTTCCCAGTGATGCCATTCTGAAATATTTCTCTGGCTTAAGTAAGTTAATAATATATTTTGCTGACGTTGGAGGAAAAAGCCCTCTGGAAGTCTTATTTTATGGCATGTGAGAAAATGAGTATTATAGGAGTAGGGTGAACATTCAGTTAAAACAACAACATCAACCACAAATGTGCTCTTGGTTTTCATAGCCTATGAAAGACAACACAAGGATGCAATCTTTTTTAACTTTTGAATTACATATATGAATTACACTTTTTTAACAATTCTGAGGTATCAGTATAAAGTCACAAATAAAAATGCTAATATTTTTGGTTATTTTTACAACATTGTGCCGAAACATGGTATGTAATAGTTTAAGTATAATTGTAACTATACCTAAACACAACCTCGTAGTAATCTGTTTTTTCTTATGAATCTATTAGTCAGAAAAATTTTCTTCCAGATAAAGAATGCACACTCCCAAGTATAATCTGTTTAAAAATATCTGCCGTGAAATTATTTTACTCTTTAAATGATGATAAATTTAACAAATTCACTAAATGTGCTTTTTTTTATTTTTAAAAGAGCAAAAAGTTACTAAAATATACTTTTACTTGATCTCCTTTTTAGAGGACCTACTTTCTGTGTCACATTTTGTCTAAGGCACATAATTACTTTTAACTGGTTTTGTTTGAAATTACACGGCACTAATGAGGAGAAATGAATAAAACTTTGGAATGGAAGTTAACTCAGTGGCAATGTCTGGAAGGTGATTTTATTTTTTTCAGGCCTCTGAGAAAATGTACATGAATAAAATAGGATGTGTTAACATTTTTTTTTTAATGATGGGCTAAAAAATGTTCAACTCTCAAGTATGGCATCTTAGTCACAAATTCTGACCACTTGTTTTAAAATTTATAGTTGAATGGTGAGAGTAGAAAAATAACATTTAAAGATATTACTACACTTACTTAAGGGAATCCCACTTTTTAGATTAAAATTGATGAAAATGTATAAAAATGAGACAGTATCTTGGAAAATTTTTTAAATTAATGCCAGCTCTCTTTTTCTTCTTAGTTCTCAACATTCTTCTCTCTAGTCTCACCATCAGTTTAATGAATACAGAGCCTGTCTATACCAATTTCCTCTTCTAGATTCACTACATGCAGAGCTCAGTGGGCCTCAATAGGGATTTACTGCTGACTGGGTAATCTGGGTTCATGTGTGCAGTGACATCAAGCAAGAGATTTACCCAGAGAAGTGGATGCCATGACAATGCGTGTAACCATGGTGTGACTGGCCTCTCTGACATGGCTCTCAAAAGATTTCCCTCTGTGAAAACAGAAGCCTGTTTGCAAATTAATTAGTTTCTGGCGGCAGCTTGATTGTTGACCCAGAGTTTGTAGAGTGGAAAAACAATCAGATTAGTGTGCTCAGGGTAAAAGACCAGTGTGCAGTTGCGTGTGGCTTGCTCAACTATTGAAATTCTGAATGGACTGAAACAAATTCTTTTCTGAGAAGCCTCGGCAGAGGTTAAGTGTGATGAGCCTTGAGCTCCCCAACAGCAGGGGCTGGGGAATTAAAGGATTTTAGCCAGATAAAACTGAATGATGGCAAGCAATGCCATTGAATTTTAATGGCATGGACAGTTTTGACGAAAAAAACCCCCACAAAACAAACAAAAAAACTCAAATCCACTTACTATGTTCTGATCACCTGAGTGGAAGGAATGATTTTACAATATTATTAAATGTAGGCTTGACACAAATACTTTCATAGTGGTAGATTGCAGAAGCTTTCGGACTGGAAGTTTTTATTATAATGTCTTAAAAACTAATATGGTAATATCTAAATGAAAAAAGATGATAAGATATGCCTTTTGATATTGATAAAATATTTGTTTATGTGTTTACCTATTTTATGAGCTATAATCTTCAGATGCCCAATAAAATTAATTCTGAAAATATATATTCTACTATTTATTTTTATAAATATCAAATTAGATAACCATGCAAGCTTCTAACAAAAAAAAATCTGCATGCAGTTTTTGATTATTAAAATTTGTTTTAGTCAATAAGTTATTGTTTATGCTTAATTTTATAAGATTACCTAACACAATAAGCCTTATGTACTTTTGTAGATACCACTGACAGAAGTCTTCCTAAATATAGCTCTAATGGCTACAATAGTACTTTTGCATTAAAAAATCACATATGTCTCTCAATTTTCAAGTGAATTGAATCCAGATTTCACTGCCTGTCAAGTCCTTTTTCATTGAATCTTAAGTGACTTCTCCAATATTAAACACTAACATACTCAAATCTTGGTTGTTGGTTGGTTGTCCTCAAATTTACTATTTTTTTAATTTAACCATTCCATTCTCCCAGTAGATTTTAAGCTTTCTTACCTTTGAATCCCCAGAACATATAGATGTATGCTTATATTTATCACAGGGCCTACCACTTTGCCTTATACTCTAGGTATATTAAACATGAAACTTTTCGGTGAATTCTAGAGTCAGTGTGCCTGAATTTGTATTCCAGGTCTTCTACTTACTACCTGTGTGGCTTTTACTTTACCTATTTTCATCACCCATTTATGATTTGTAAAATAGAGTTAATACTAATATCTTATACTTTTTTTTTCTGAAGATTCATGAGACACTTTATATAGGGTAGTTAGAATATTGTCTGATAATATGGTAAATGCTTGTGATAACTGCGGTTGCATACCAGCTCTATACATGGTACATAACGCCCATTAGGCAAGTTAACACAGTGAACCATTTATGTTTGCTTTTAAAATCTGCTCATAGGCTGTTTTGTTTTCTTTTATTTAATTGATCATTGTCATTATTTTTGTCAGAAGCACTTAGTACATCAAGAATATATAAAATATTTAGCTTTAATATTAAAATAGTAATAAAAATTTTAATAAAATTAAGCTTAACAAAACCAGCAGATGAAAAAATGAAATGATGAACCAAGGCTAAATTTAAATAAATGCATTTTTCTAAGTGCTAACTTAGCTCTAACAAGTGCAATATTCATCATTTAAATAAATAAATCATTAGGTTAATTTGTATTAATATTTTTCCAGTACGTTTTTTAAGAAGACATTGACTATGTTAATAACACTATGAAAATCATTTATCCTGCTGTACCATAGCCTAGCTTTTAATTTTTTTTATGTGAGGGTGTCGTGTATAAACTCTGGGATGGTTGTTAAGAATGTGGAATGGTCTTAATTAATTTTTAGATTAAAATTGATGAAAAAGTATAAAAATAAGATAATATCTTGGAAAAAATTTTAAATCAATGTCAGCTCTCTTTGTCCTTAGTCCTCAGCATTGTCTTCTCTCGTCCCACAGCTGTTTGACACTAGCTGAGCAACTATAGACAGTTGATAAAAGCTCTCTGTGCTCAATGTCTCTCTTTTTTTTTTTAACAGAAATAATAATTCTTCCCTCGTTCAGTTGTAATGAGAATGACGCATGAGTAAATTCATATAAAAAACATTTGGAAAAGTGACTAGTATTACCAAAAACAAAAACAAAAGCAAAGCCAAAAAAACAAACAATTCAGTCGATGTTAGCTTGTTTCATAATAATATGTAAGAATTTTAAAGAAGGGAACAATAAAAATACCTACATATGTCAAATCACTACAAATGTAGTAGAATGCACAATCTCCTTTAACCGAATAGCCACATATTTCTAAGAAATCAATGAAAGTGGCTTAAAGAAAACAAGGTAAGATGAAGTAATAGTTACCTCTGCCTTTTCCTTAGACTGAGTCTATATATACACGATTTCTTGCCTAACAATATCTGTACATTTTGAAGAAAATAAATCTACTACTCCTTTGCTTCCATAACAAGAAAAATGATTTTTTCTAAGCTTAGTGACATACTTATTGCTGTTACTCACACATGACAAAAAGGCATTAAAATGCTCTAAACTTCATATATCAACTAAAAATAAATTACAAAATGTTATCCAGGAAAAGAGTCTTTAAAATGTTTTTCTAATAAAATTAGTAAGGAAAATTTAAGTGTGTTTAGAAGCCCTTAAAAGAAACATTTTCAAGTTAAAAATGTTTGTGCTGCTATATGATTTAAGAAAGTAAACAAGAGAAAAATCAAAGCCCTTTCTCTTCTCATCCCTGTCCCCCACAACCTGCTCTTAGAAATCTGTGGATTTCCTATGGCACTTTTGGATCATCATGTAAATTCTACATTTTAAACAGTATGGTACCATTAAAATAGTATCACTGTTTATACATGTGGTACTATTATTATTTTTAAATCAATTGATTCAAAAATAAAGCTATACGTTTAAAAGCTAATTAGGATTTATTAGTAGTAATTTTATAAATTTATATGAATGCACATTTTTATTTATTAGAAATATAGTTTTTATTATTTTACTTGATGATATGATAAATGATAACTATTTTTGGATTTAATATAGGCTGACATTATAAGGGACCCATGAAAAATGTGTCTTTTCAATATATTTATAAATTTGTTTACATTCACATAAATTCAAATAATCTCCTAATCTCATTTAATTACACGTTTTAAAAGATTCTAGGGTTTCAGTGTCATAGAGACCTATCTCATTTATACATTTATAAAATCCTAATGTGAATGTATGTGTATGGGAAATTGGTGACAGCGGATTTAGCTTTTCATTTGGGAACCACACTGCCTTTTCTACTTCACATACACTAAGATTTAAGTTACAGGCAGCCTAGAGTTCTGTTTTGGGCTTACACATTGTGACCCATTTATAATGTAATGAACTTTAATCTCACTGATCCTAAAAGTTAAATAATGTCAAAGCTGATATCAAACTGATGACTGCCACTTAATTGCTTAGCACCCATAGAATCAGTGTTTATCAAATGTGTTTTCTAAACACATTTAGAAATGAATGAACAAGTTATACTCATATTTCACTGGACAAGAAAGCAATTTGTAGTCAAACAAAAATAAGTGAATTTGGAAGATAGGAAACAAAATACATGGACTACCACAAAATCTTCATTTTCGGATGAATTTAAGGAAAATGTAGTCATAGTAACAATTCAAATTATGGAATTAGGGCTTATATGCCTAGGATGAACCAACAAGGTACAGGACATCTATGATCAATTACCTTTATGTGCTTTCAGTAATCTATTAAATATTTTGATTAAAGAGAAATTATTGAAGTAGTGGGATAGTGCTATTTGCTGACTGACCTCCCTGTTATGTTATTTCTGTTGATTTTCTTTCAATAAAAAAAAGGAGAAAAATCACATTCTTCACAGATATCAAAGTAAATATAGCTAACTTAGATGAACCAATCAGTGCCTAAATTACAAAAATTATAAAAGACAGGGATAATTGTGTTATAACAAATCTTAAAATGTGAACTAATTTTTCACATTTTTTTAACCTATAACTACTTTTGTTTCCTTTTTTATTTCTAATTCCTGTGTGAGAACAACTTATAGAAGGCAACTGAAAAGAATGGCTGGAGCTAGAAGTATGCCAGCAGGAAGCAGAAAAACAATGACGGACTGTTAGCTAGTCCAGCATTGTGGAAGTCATTTGGAAGATATATAGCAGTTGCAACACCAAAAAAAAAATGGTAGCCATGTCATGCAGCTTTGCAAAATCTTCAATAAGTTCATTATTATTTTAATTATGTCATCTTGATTTTATATAAATGTGCTACAACTCCGTTTATCAATACTGCCTGTAAGCCATTCATTAATTCCCAAACTGTTTGTCCCTGGAAAGATCATAGTTTGTTTGTAAAAGATGTTACTATTATGTTAGTAAAGAATATTCTGATAATAATAACAAAAATGAAAAAAATCCTTTAATATACTTTAATGCAACTGCGGAAGCTGAGTAAGTCATGGCTATTATGATTGATTACTTGGAACTATTATATGGTTTCCAAGAAGAGAAAATAATAGGTCATCATAAAGAGGGAAAAAAAAATCTGTCCACTGTTAAAACAGAGTCTGCAAAGAAAAATAAAAGGTAGAAATAAAGAGAGAAAATAGCTTCCTGATTAGACTTTGTCATCATCATTCAACCACAATAAACTACCATCTATCAAAATAATGAAATTTATAAAATCAGAAACTGAAATAAAAATCCCCAAATTACACAATAAATTCTTCTATCTAAAGATCTAACCATGAAGTTTGTAATGCAAGTTACATTTGGTACATATTTAAGCATTTTTCAGTTTTAGAGCATTGCAAATGTTATTAAAACATATTAATTCCTGAGAATACTCAGACTTCTATTTTATATCTGACTATACAGTTGTCAGTAAAAACAACTGATATTTTGTAATATAATGTAGGTGAACTATCTCCATTATTAATTGGAAATTAAGAAAAGATCAATTTTATGCAAAGATTTAACTGTCTAGGTTAGTTACTATTAATTAATTAATTAATTTTTTAAATGAGTAATTTTAGTTTACTCAATTCGAGTCTAATTGCTTCTCATCTCATTCAACAATGTTATTATTTCTCTGAATATAACATCAGTCACCAATTACTAACATAGGATGCTATTCTCTTGTCTTTCCCCTGCAGCTCTATGCTAAGTCTTCCTAGATTGCTAACAATAACACAGTGAATAGGTAGCTACATTTGCTAACTACTAACATATTACTCTGTGTAACTTCCATTTTCTACATGCATTAAACACTCTTTAGGTACCAGAAACTATTATAAAAAAAAAAAAATATGAGTAAGATATATCCCCACCCTTCATGATAATACCTACAGATGGAAAACCTTAGAAGTCTTAGCACAGCTATGAGACAACTTGCATATATTTCCCAGATGCCTTAATATTTTAAAATTATTGTTTAACTCATAAAGTAATGGAGGGAGTACTATCCATGTTTCTTTTACTGAAATAAACATTGTTTTTGATTCAATTGATCTTTGGGCTTTAACAATATCAGAACCATTGAGTGAGGCTTTCACTACAAAACAATAGAAATATATGACAACTTATGAGGGAGGCTATCTTTTTTCCATATATCTGCAGTCTTTTAGAAAAAAAAAAATATATATATATATATAATTTCAAAAAAAAAGATATTGGAACCCTTTTTACAGGTTTTGAAGAAAAAGATGAGAATCAGTTGGAACCAGAAAAACTATAGGTAATATGACTATAATTTTTAGAAAATGTTATTACAAAGAAATTTTTAAGAGAGGAAGTCACCCCAAAAATAATGAGACAAAAACCGGATTGGTGGTTAGAGAGAAATAGTCAGGAAATAGGGTGAAATCAGAAATTATATTCTTTTATAGTCAGGAGTTTTACTAGTTCTGTAGCAGTGGATACTCTGGGCTGTTTTCCAATAAAAAGTAAATAAAGTCTCTTCAACTAGTCTTTCAGCTTTAAAAGATATACATAAAAATAAATAAATTAATAATAATGATTTGTATCAATAAATATTCTTGATACAAATATTTTTCTAAAAGTAAAAAAGTTCCATTTTGTTTTAAAATTTTAATTTCTAATTTGGTTATATAAAGCAGTGATTGAATAGGAGTTTAAAAATGCATGTTCTGAATAGTTTTCTCAGGTAAATTTTATTGTCTTAATTTATTTAACACACTATTAGCTATAAAATAAATGCATATCAATAATTATACTGCCTTTCTTTTCTAGCATTAAACAAAAAATGTAGCAATTTTTCAATTTTAGGGAGTTATATAAATCTATAAGTTATAGTGTCATATTTTTTATCTGCTTTTCTATTTACAGATAATCTATAGGCACTTATTTTTTTGGCCTCAGTAACATCTTAAGTGATGTCATTTAGAAAGATGGGGAAATATACTTTGCTTTGATGTTTCTGCCTTACATATATATAACATTTCTTGTTATATGGTCTAAGAGATTTATTCTAATAATATGTAATTATATAAGACTCACTAAAGTATTATTCAGATATTGGTTTTATGTGTATTTTAAAACATGTTTTATGGAAGAATGTAGAAATAGTAGGTCCACTAGAAAGTAAAACTGGTTTAAATTTATTTTAAATTATATGAAAATAAAATAACACAAACCTTGTTCTAAACTAAGTTGGAAGTATCAAATTGCTTTAGAAAACACTTTTGTTAGTATTGATTTGGTGTCTGTGGACACAACTCTATATTTGCATCCAAAATATTTAATTTAATTATTCTTAAAGCAGAAACAATAGGAGAAAGTTGCGAAAAGGAATAAGGTTAGTGGAGTGACTACACTGAAGACCAAAAAATTGATTTAAGCATCAGGGGAAATTTTAAATTGCATCTACCACACTGTAAATCCTGTGACATTTAACGTTATTACACTGAATATTTAAACGTTTTAATATTAAAGCAACGAAGATTCACTTCATTCTCCCAAAAATCCTATAAAATAGAATACTACAAGTAATAAAATTTTAGTAACCTGCAACATGTTAGTAGTAGTAACCTGCTATTGAGTAAAAACTGAGAGACTAAATCCATATCTCCTGAACTCTGTTCTCTTTCTAACATATTCATTTTACTATTTACCATTTTTAAATTTTTCATTTTTGTGTTTTTGGTAAAGATTTTGCATCTAGGGAATGTTTACCAAGTTAGATATAGGCTTTGGAAAATGCAGGTGCATACATTTTAAAAAGCAAAGATTTGCCAAAGTTAAAGTACTGTATTCTACAATGGGTTCACAGAATGAACTGTGTTATTTATGCATATCTCAAATCACTGAAAATTCAACTGATATGAACTGTTGCTACTTAGAGTTTGGCTCTTGTACTAGCAGCATGTGCATTTCCTGGGAGCCTGTTAGAAATGCAGAATCTCAGAGCCCACCCAGACCTATTGAATCAGAAATTGCACTCTTTCAAAATCCTACATTAAAATTTGAGGAAGACTAGACTAAATTACCAAAATATATTACATATTTTATTAAAAAAAAAAAACAGAGACACAATGTTTCTGTTCTTGAGAAGACTACCTTATATCTCAACTTAAATTTACATTAACATTTAAGAATGTTTATGTGTATTTGTTATTTACACTCAATTTATTTTATGCGATATGTTCTAATTTGAACTCTAAAATTCTTCTAATATTAACCTTCTTAAATTAGTATCTTTTGTTTTAATTTAAACTGCGGAGATATAAACACTAACTATATGTACCCTTTGAACAGTTTGGTTGGGATTTCAAGCAATAATCGCTTATAAAACTCCTATGTAAGGTTAGTAAGACCCACCTTATTTTGCTTGAATCATTCTACTGAGACAGTGTTATATTAATAGATCTGCTAGCACCATTCTGGTGGCCTATAAAATCTCCCACAACTACACGTCTTGTTAAACATTAAGAATTTTTTAAAATATTGTGGAGGAGATGGTGACTTCTAGGGTTCAAGAGACCTCAGGTAGTTTTTTTTTAAAGTTGTTTTCAGAACAGGTTATTATAAATTAACTAAAAATTTCCCTAGAGCTAGGCTAGGACTAATAATATTTTGAGTAATGAATTGGATGATATAACTGTAATATAGTTTTAAAAATATATGATAAACATTACTTCCTGTAAACATCTTTTTGTCAAAAGCATCTAGTAATGAAAACTAGGTAGATTTTTAGTGCAAAGAAACAAAATGAAATCCAAATTAAAACAAAAATTATACATTTTATTTTACAACTTTAAAGTTTGTATTGCAACCTTAAATTTTAAATTATAGGGATGTGATTATTTATATATATACATATGTATATATACACACAAATATATATATAATAGAGCCTTTCCAATATTCAAAAACCTCCAACTCCAAATTTTATGTATATAGAATTGACAAATTTCTCACTATTCATCTCATGTAGATGTAAAACTTAAAAAACAACTCAAAATTAAGTGCAAATTTGTGTTAAAATAACAATAATTGTTTAAGTACATTGAGATTAGAAAAATACAAAAAATTGTAGCTAATGTTATTATTGTCTCTTAAGGGATAATAATATCTTACAGAATAAACAGGGTTTACAATAACAAATTTTTTTCTGCAAAATCTAATTACTTTGAAAATTATGCTATAAGTTAACTTCCTTTCTTTCTTGAATTTCCTTCCCCATATAATTAGACATTTTCAAGAATCAAAACTATTATTGTCTCTTAAGAACAAAAGCCATAGAAACTGCTAATTATATTTGAACATGTTTTTCTTCTTCGAAGAGATTCCGAATTTCTGGCATTTTTGAGAACATTTTCTCACGAGAGTGATAGAAATGCTGAAGCCCCACTGGTGTTGCCATCAGTATAATTAGATTCTATCTGTAATAATATTCATGTTATTAGAAAGTTGCCAAGGTCTGTGTCAAATAAAATTGACCTAAATCTTCTTTGGTCTCTAAATCATTATTTTGTTTTAAGAATCAGGCGACATTCTTACAGATATTTTCTTTTCCCTAGCACTCAAAGACCTAATCAGTGGCAACTCAGAGGAACAACCCTGGAAGTGAGCAAATATCAAAAAGGAATTTTTTATATTTCAGTTGTAAAATAGGCTTATTTCACAGAGTAGGAAAAAAATAATTAAATATTCAGAAACTTTTTGGTAAATTTTATGATTATATGAAAATAGACTTTTATTAATGAATAAAACTGCTACTAGAATTCACAAATAACCAGGTTTGCCGTCTGTAGATTCTGAGCCAGTCTTCACCAAAAAAAAAGGGACAAATTGAGTATATACCTAAATTTTAAGATAATTTAATAGAAAAAAAATTGGTATTATGTATTTGCTTTTGTTTTTGTTTTGCTTAGGGATTTTGTTTGTTTGGAGCCAAAATTTCGCCCCATCAATTTATCTTTGAATCATGTATAAACTATGTGGGTGAAAAAAATTGTATGAAACCTTTATGAAATGCCTCAGAGGACAGAGAAAAATAAAAAGGTTTTCAAGTCAATCAAGTCATATGGAGCTATATATAGTATTCTCAATAACAATATCAGACAAAAAGAAAAGCCAGAAACAAATATATTTATGAGTATCCAAATATTCTAAATAAATGTATTAAATAAATTCTAATATTGCAAGGATGATTCAGTAATAGGAAATCCCCTAATTCATTACTTAAATGTTTTAAAAAATAAAATATATGCTTTATCTTGTTTAATATAGAAAAATAAAATAATTAATTTTTTCTGATTCAAATACATTAGCTAGGATTAGAAGAAAATGTTTTTAACATAAAGAAGAAAGAGTTGAATCCTAATTAAAGTTCTTGATGCATAGAGCTATTAATATAAGTAATATGCTATTATAATTAATTATAATAATAGACTTTATTTTTTAGAGCAGTGTTAGTGTCACAGCAAAACTGAGTGGAAGGTACAGAGATTTCCCATATAACCCTACTCCCACACATGCATAGCCTCCTTATTATAAACATTCCCCACCAGAGTAGGACATTTGTTATAGCCGATGAGCCTACACTGACACATCATTATCAACCAAAGTTCATAATTTACATTACGGTGCACTCTTGGTATTGAACATTCTATAGGTTTGGACAAATGTATAATGACATGTATCCATCATTACAGTATCATACAGAGTAGTTTCACTGACCTAAAAATTCTCTGTGCTAAACCCATTCAATCCTCCCTACTCCCTAACTCCTGGCAACCACTGATCTTTTTACTGTCTCCATAGTCTGCCATTTCCAGAATGTCATATAGTTGGAGTTGTATAGTATGTAACATTTTAAGATTGGCTTCTTTCACTGACTAATACACATTTCAGTTTCTTCCATGCCTTTTCATGGCTTGATAGCTCATTTCTTTTTAGCTCTGAATAAATATGCCATTTTCTGGATGCACCACGGTTTATTTATCCATTCATCTACTGAAGCACATCTTGGTAGCTTCCAAGTTTTGGCAGTTTTGAATAAAGCTGCACTAAAAATCTGTGTGCAGATTTTTGTGTGGATATAACTTTTCACCTCTTTGGGGTAAATACCCAGGAGCATGATTGCTGGGCCATATGTAAGAGTATGTTTAGTTTGTAAGAAACCACCAAACTGTCTTTCAAGGTCTCTGTACAATTTGAAATTCCCAACAGTAATGAATGAGAGTTCCTGTTGTTCCAAATTCTTGCCAAAATTTAGTGTTGTCAGTGTTCTGGATTTTGGCCATTCTAATAAGCATGTAGTGATATCTCATTGTTGCTTTAATTTGTATTTTCCTAATGACGTATAATTGTCCTCCAAAAATTGTTATTTATTTCTATAAAATGCATCTTAAACTTATATAGTTCTTATTTTAAACATTATCAGTGAGTGAGATTCTACTGTGCATTGGAGAAAAAATTGAAAGGAGGTACTAGTATGTTTTCTTCCTTCTCAGAGAGATTTAAATCATGCCTGTACTATACGTCTTTGATGTGGTGAATTTTTTAGCTCATTGCTTAAGCAATGAAACTTTAAAAGAATAAATCACACATGTTTAATTGCACTTATTTCATCTCAGTTAATAAAGCAGAGTAAGCCCACTGCCTAAAAATATTTGATGAATTTTCTGGCAATGGGAAGAAAAACGTGCTCTAATTTATAATGAGGAGAGTTAGGTAATACCATGTTTCTTGAACCTCTACCAATTTTCTCTTTAAGAGAAAGTTTTAGTGTGAAGTCATTGATTAAGATCATATAAATTACTTGTTAAAAGCAATGACTTTTATAATAGAAAGTTTTATTTTCTTGAGCTGTAGGAACTAAAAGTTTGTTGCCTTGGTTTTCTTCATTTGAGTTCAAAAAGTTATTTTTAATTTGTATTGTATGCAAAATAGTGTAATTACTTTATGAACATGAACTCTATTGATAGAATGCTTTTGTTTTTAGAGAGCAGAGTTTATATTATGCATATTCTATTTAATTTTTCTTCATGTTGACAAATTTTAATGAGAATTGTAAAAGGATAATTGTCTTTTATCCAAAACTTTGCAATTTTTAGAAATTATTTGGAAAAAATTCTTTATAAAGTTCTTGAAGTCTTTAAGTGTAATCAAAATTAATATCAAATTATTATTTACAAGAATATGTATATTATATGTATGTGTGCACATGTGTGTGTGCATGTATGTGGATGTATAACCATTCGGAGGCCATAAAAATATTCTTCCTGGAGATTATTTCCTTGACAAAATTCCATCTGATCTCCTCAAATAACAAATCATCTAATCTAATCATACAGTAATTTGTACTTAACATAATTCAAAAACATAACTATATAAATGATGAAAACATAGTTATGATGATAGATGAGTGCATTAGTAGAATGAATTCATTAAAAATCTAATATAAGAAATAATCTATAAATATTGCAGCTTCCTGTAGTTAGAGAATAAATGTCAAAAATAATAGACATGCTTAAAAACATTAGAGTCAGGGTAACTGGATTAAATCTAAAGACATCAAATTATTTCTAATTTATATTTAACATGACAAAACACAGACTGCTAAATCATTATAAATAGTGTTCTTGCAAATAATAGAACATCATATGCAACAACCAAAATTTGCAATGAAAAAAGTCATCTAATATATAACAAATAAGGTGCTTAATTATGTCATTCCCATATTGAAATTTTGAAGATTTGCTTCTTTTATAACTCATAAATTAAAAAAATAAAAAACACATGTTTACAAGATAAGATAGTGGAAACATAGACTAAATTTTGATAGATTATTATCAAATAATGATAACAAAATAGTCATATGTTCTTGTGATATGTCCACTTAGTTTAAATTAGATTACTATTTCAATCGCTTTCCTTAAAACTTACTATGTTTCTGTAATTTGTGAAATTATCAAAAAAGAGGAATTATTGTAAGATATACATGATAGAAATAAATCAGTCAGCAAATTAGAAAGACAAAACCAAAACACAAGATGTATTTTCTGTAAAAAAAAAAGAAAAACACACAAACTAAATACTTTTTTCTAATTTACTTTCCAAACATAATTCTACAACATGTAGGCAATTACATTTTGAAAATGTTACTATTTGAATAGAAGATGTTAAAGACCATAATGTTTAAGTAAAAAGAATGAATATGCTGTCTGTATATAGAAAACTAATCATACATGGAAGATTATACTATATAAAATCTGCATCTCTATGAAAATCTAAGTGATGCTTAGCACTCAAGCTCAGTTATATGCTTGAATTTCTTAATATCACTGCAATTTGTGTTTTTTATTGAGTTTTAACAAATGATATGCCTCTGTAACCCAAATATCTATCATGGTATGAAACACTCGAAAAGTTTTCTCTTAACCTTTTCTGGTCAGTCTCCACACCCTTGTTCCCAGAGGAACTCACTGTTTTGTATTTTCTACAATAGATTACTCTTGCCTATTCTAGAAACTCATATAAATGGAATTATATAATGTGTACTCCTTCGTTGTATTATTTTTGAAATTTCATCCATTTCATTGCATGTCTCAGTAATTTGTTTCTTTTTTATTTCTAAGTAGTATTTAATTATATGGATAATGCTACACATAGTTATCTTGTTTTTTTATTGATAGATACTTGGCTTAACAAACCTGATATAAACATTTTTTGTTAAAGTCTTGTTATGAACATATGCTTGTGGACATATTTCTCTTGATTAAATAGCTAGAAATGGAATGGCTGGATCATAGGGTAGGTATATGTTTGGTTTTATAAAAAAGCTGCCAGATCATTTTATGCTCTCATCAAAACTGTATGAAGATGTTGAACAATGAATTGGCATAAACAAATTAAATATTAATGAAGTCAATTTGGGCATTCTGTGAGAGAAAAAAAAGTATGGAAGTAAGACTGATAACAAGAAACTCAAAAAGCTATTGAAAGGCTAAAAAAAAATATAAAAACTTTAAGATTCAAAAGACATGAAGGATAAAGATAAATATAAAAGATATTTAGGAGAGAGATAGAAATAAAACTTGATTGATAAAATGTCAATGGAAAAGGAGAAGTCAAGACTAAATACCAGGCTTCTGAGTTGAGTGACTTACACATAAGATGGATTTGAGAAAGAAGAGGTTCCAGGATGAGCAGACGTGGAAACGATGTAGAGAAGTGAGTTATCTTGAAGACCTAAATATGCAGTGCTATGTGAACATGGTCAAAAGTCAGCCAAAAAGAAAATGCTGATTGGGCATAGAAGAATAGCCTGGGAATCAGGGAATCAAATGGATTAAGATAACCAAAAAAAATTTACTGAAAAGGGAAA
>NW_006494610.1:5983359-6016574 GCF_000325575.1 Pteropus alecto
TTTACTTTCTCTACTTTTTTATTCTTTTATTTAACAGCCAAAATAAATTTTAATTATTCATAATGACTATATACACATGTAGTTATATTTAATATAATTAAAAACAGTAATAATTTGGAGTCAAATATTTGGTGATGGAAGGAAATTTAACTTTGGGTGGTGAACAAACAATACAATATATATGACATATTTTTGAATTGTAAACTTGAGGCTTACTTGATTTTATTAACCAATGTTACCCCAATAATTTTAATTAAAAAAATTTAAAATTAAAAAAATATTAATTTTAGATATTGCAAAGGTGCTCAGTACAATTATGATATAAACTAATTTGTTGACAGAGAATTCAAAGAAACTCCTATAAATGTCACAGCACATTTATTTTTGCTTAACAAGACTATAGCTATTCATGCTCCAGCATTGAGAGCGAAGCCTCTTCTTGAATCTTTTAAACCCGTGTGTCTTTGTCTAAGTCCGTATAGAGAACAATATTGCTGCTGCTCTTTTTAGTTCCTGACTCATTTTGATCTTCTTTCATTATGGCTTTCCGATACAAAAAAGGAGCTCTCAATTTGCTCTTCGTTTCTGCCTTTTATTTTCAACTCCTATATTTAAAAAGGATATTTGCTTTTTGTTGACTTAAGTGATTTCTGGTGAACAGTACAAGGCTAAACAATAAATCAGAGGTAATCAACCATGCATTAACAATAAAGACAGTTCATATTTCATGATAGCATGTTGTTTTAAGTCTATGTGTATTAACTCCATTGTCATTTGATCCTTATAATATCACCATATTCTCACCTTATGATGAAAACATTAGACACAGATATGTTAAATAATTTGCTTACAGTCACACAGGTAATAATTAGTAGAGCTAAGCTGAATACCGTGACAGCCCTTAGCCTCTGAGCAGTTACACTACCATTATCTATGTAAAAGCAGTTTACAAATCATAAGACAAAGTATAAATAGAATATTGTTCACTTGAATACAAGTTAGCAGTGTCTTAAAGTGAAATATAGTATCCTAAGTAGAGAGCATTCTAAGATGAATGACAAAACCCTGCCTCAAGAGAACTTGTGAAGAAATACTGTATCACTATAAAGAATAATCTAGGGCAGGTGGGGAGGTATATCTACTCTAATTGAAATATAAACAAAATATTATAGAAACCCAGGAAACAAGTTTCTACCTCAAGAATTTAAAGGAAATATTTTTGGAAGGTATTTGAAAAAGGTCTTGATAAATTGGCATGATTCTTCATAGAGATTTCCATAAGTAAAGACATTTAAGAATGAAAGTTCTAGAGCTAGAAAGTGCTAAGATGGAGGATTCATGAGGAAATACAAGGAGGTGAGCCTAGAATTAAATACGGGGACTGGAAGTGAAGACCTTGAATACTTTTTAAAGGAGTTTGAATTTATAAATGTCAAATCACCATATTGTACACTTGAAATTAATATATTATTGTATACCAACTGAAAATATATTAAATAAATAAATTATTTAGCCTTTGGAAAAATATCAATAAAATTGAGTGTGTATTTAAAATTTCCCAGTGGCAAAATTGTGAAGTCTTGATCTGGAGGAATGATTTAAAGCAGGTGGCTCTTTTAAGACAAACCGATACTTTAGGAGAGAGATGAGAGAACTTTAATTAGGACAAAATAAATAAAGGAAAAATTACACTCAACAATTTATTAGAGGAAGAATTGGTAGGAAGTGCCAACTAAGTAGATATGGGAAATAAAACTGAAAAGATGAAAGTGGAAAAATGTTTTCTCTTCGACTGCGAGATTAAATAAGGAACACCATAAGGTCGTTAATTTGGTTTGATATATAGAGTTGGAGGCATCACACTTCACAGCAATGTTTGTGATCACTTTGTATGTTTCTTCTTATAAGTCCAATATCCCAAAGGCTTTTTACTTCCTCTTCAATGATTTGCTTTCAGTTGAGAGAAACTGTGGAAAGTTTGATTTGAATATCACCGTTTAGTTCAAATAATCTTACTCTGTAGTGGTTTGAAAATAGCAAGCTTTTCCATTATTTTTTTATAAATGTTAAAAACTGACTTCCTTATTAAAATAATAAACAAAAAGACCAAATTATGAATATAAGCATATGCAGCTTAGAGACACAGTACAAAATATGTAGGTGCAAATATTTGCTGCTGCATAATGCAGTTAGAAGAACTTAACTCTCATTTGTGTGCTAGTTTGCTCTTGGGGCATTTGCTGGGTCTTCTTTTCAGGGTTTCTTCCTGGGATGAGGGTGGGATAAAATGATGTATAAAAAGTACATGAAAAGGAGCACAATAAATAGTACTTATTATTTTCACTTACCATTCATGCTTCTCTTCCATCTTAATCAGCCCTTCTCTCCTTCCTGATGTGACTCACCTCGAACTTTTCTGTGGGTTAAACGATCCCTTAGGCTGTTCATAGTTTTCCAGCCAGCTAAGCATCAAAAGTTTTTCCAGGCCTGTTCCTTGGCAGCCAGAAGTTTTTCTATTCCACAGTCAAAAATGATCTATCTACTCTGCTTAGGCTGTTAGCTAAGAATGTGAGATGACCTTATGCTGCATTCCCTACATATCCAATGTGCTGGAAGTTCCCATTCATGGACTTTTGATTTTAGACACTTTTTTTTCCCCTTATGTTGCAGCAAAGCTGAAACAGGAAGAAACCAGTCACAGTGGCTGTCATCCTGGTGTGCTGGCGGTCGTCTAGTGCTAATTTTTCCCCATCACCAATTTCTCTACCAGTTAGCTTGGATATATTTCGAAGCCTGAAGCTGTGATATTGGAAATATTTTTTTAATTTTTTAAAATAGAATTTTACAATTCACTTAATTTAAATTTGTTCTTCTCAGTTGTCTTTAACGGGTTTATAGCTTCCTTGTGAGCTGGCTTTTGATTCAACTCGCTTTCATTAGCAATTTAAGTTTATTTTACCATTAACTTTTAAACATATATTTATATAGAATATTTCTCTAAGTTTTATAAACTGTTATAATAATAGCTAGAAATTTTGAAGGCCTATGATATGCTAACATAGGTAGATAGGTGAAAGGAAGGAAGGAAGGAAGGCAGGAGGGAAGGAAGGAAGGAAAGAAGGAAGGAAGGAAAGAAGGAAGGAAGGAAAGAAGGAAGGAAGGAAAGAAGGAAGGAAGGAAAGAAGGAAGGAAGGAAAGAAGGAAGGAAGGAAAGAAGGAAGGAAGGAAAGAAGGAAGGAAGGAAAGAAGGAAGGAAGGAAAGAAGGAAGGAAGGAAAGAAGGAAGGAAGGAAAGAAGGAAGGAAGGAAAGAAGGAAGGAAGGAAAGAAGGAAGGAAGGAAAGAAGGAAGGAAGGAAAGAAGGAAGGAAGGAAGGAGAGAGAGAGAGAAAGAAAGAAAGAGAAAAAGAAAAAAGAAAGAAGGCAGGGAGAGAGAGAGAGGGAGGAAGGAAGAAGGAAAGAAGGAAAACGTATGTCTGTAGATGTAGATGTATGTATATTCTTTAATGCAATTCTCCAAGTACCTCTCAGATACATATTTTCTGACAGATAAGGAAACTGAGACTAGTTGACACGATTAATTTTTTGAAATTACAAATCTAGTGGAAAAAGATTTAATTTCTACTCAGTTTTCTGACTGCTTTCACAAAATAGTTTTTATATATGTACAGTGAAGGAATAATTTTTTGGTAATTGAAGATATATATTTAATAAGAATTTTCTTTCATAAATAGTCAAAACATCAGTAGGATCACCTTTAGTGTGAAGAAAATAAGAGTATGTATTTATATTTTATGAACTATATAAATTTTCAAGCTTTTCTTTTGCTCTCATAAATGGTGTCACAAATGATCCAGAGACAAGTAATTTGGGTTGTTTTTACCGTGGGTTTATGTTCCTCTTAACATGCTTCCAAGTGTATTGACTGTTTCACAGTGTGAAACTAACTAGTCTGTGTAGCAGTTGCACAAGAGAGTTTATAATCATTAATTCCATCCTCTATTCTAATGAACTATGTATAATTTATATCTTAGAAAACCAATATATGTCCTAACTTTTAAATTGATAGAGACCTCAAAAGCCTTAACTAATCATCCTGTAAATTTAATTCATTTTCAGAAGAAAAAAATCTGCAATTTTAGTTTTACGTTTTTGTTATTTGGGGGTTTGTTTGTGGAAGGGATAGCTCCAGCCAAATGCTGGTCAAAATGTTGCTGCTGTACTAAAGATTCAGATTGATCCTAAGGCTGAGAGCAGCAAAATGTGTTCATTATTTAAATAAGCTCAGGTTGCCAAATGAATCATAAAGGCAGCCTCCTGTCCTATGCCAAGGTGTCATTTTCATTAAGTGTGAGATTGCACCTGAAGGACAGTTTAATTTGCAGCTGCTAAAAATATTTCAACAGAGTGGTACTGTTACAAGTGGCAGGTGGTGCCCAAACGTGAATTTTGCAAGAAATGCCATCTGTGGGATGAGGCGGGAAAGAATGTCAAGGGGGTGGTAAAGGAGATAAAGGGGGAAAGAAAAGAGAAGTGTATTTACTCAGTGTTTATTGCTATTATCATGACTAAAGATTCCATGCTTCACATGATAGCAAGATTAATAACAGTATGATTATTTGTTCAGCTTCTACCATGTGTTCAGGGCATTGCAAAAGTACGACAGTACCTGTAAAGACAAAGTTTCTTCCCCAAAGGCATACCATTTAAGCTATCCAGATGAGAGAATCCTTTCCAACTCTATTTACCTTTCACAGTGTTTACATTGCAGTTTTGTGCTGGTGAGATTAATGAGCTTTGATCTTGCTTAAATGGATTTTGCCACTTTCTTTTGATGTTCAGCTTTGACTATACATCCACATTGACTTCCTGCTTCACATCGCAAGAAACATTTTCAAATTGAATAAGCTCAAAGATTTTGTTAAATTATTGTCACTTGGAATTTTGTGAATTTTACAGAGTAGAGAATATTGCAATGTGGCAAGGTACCTAGGGGCATTGTAACTGTTTACATTATGAAAATATTTATATATGTATATCTATTAATTTCAATAACTTGGCCACATTGAAATCAGGAATATGTATCTGGAGACTGGAAACAAGCATTTTCTACTTTAATAGTCTGCAGACATAACTTTAAAAGATAAAGGAACAAGTGGGCTTGGGTTTTTTCATTTTAGCTCGCCATTCAGTGGGAGTAAATGGAAGAAAAATAGCTTCCTTTGTGAATACCATGAAATTTCTTAGGTTCCTAAGGAGAATGAATCAAGTAGGTCAATCTGAAGGAATTTTAGTAAAACATTTTCATAGGGAGTTTTGGATGACAAGGCAAGTTATTGAATTGCTTGTAGTAGTTTTTCAGGACAATGCTAATCTCTGACCTCCAACATATGCATTGTTTTTCCCTTCATAAAATGGAGAAACATGCTTTCTGTTACTTTATTTTTGTTGATGGAATCTAATTTTGAAAAAAATAGCAAACAGATAATTAATTTTACTGATTAATTGTCTAAAACAAAAGGATATGATCAAGAAAAGAAAAACTTCTTTGAGGTTAAAAGAACATTTATAAAATTTCAGAAGAATGCTTGACAATCTGCTATTGTGTAATAACTCTTAAAACTAATTGCAATTTAAAGAAACATGTCTAAGCATTTCTTTAACCAGAAACCTAAACATTGTTGAGCCTATGGCGAGCTCTATTCATCCCAGAAGCTTTAATAAACTATGCCAAAAAGCAAAAAAATGAGATTCTTTCTTAAGAAAAAATACTATACAAATTGCCAGTTATAAAAATAGTTATGTGGATGTAAAGTACAGAAGAGGGAATATAGTCAATAGTATTGTAATCCCTATGTATGGTGTCAGATGGGTACTAGACTTATTGGGGGAATCACTTTGTGAGTTATATAAATGTCTAATCACTATGTTGTGCACCTAAAACTAATATAATATTATATGTCAACTGTAATTGAAAAATAAATTTAGGGAAAAAAAGTCACAGAATAAAAAAAAATACTACACATTTCAGTTTAGGGGATCTTAATTCATTTACTTCTTAGGAGCAATGCTTTCTTTCAGAAATTGTGCTCAGCATGGAAGAAATAGGGAAAAATAAGATCTGCTTTCAAGGAGAAAGGAGGAAGAAGACAAGTGATTAAAATAGTTTTATGAATTCTAATTGAGGAATACGCACCAGGTGCCAGGGAATGGTTTGTGTTTTAAAAGGTGATAGACAGTACAAGATGGTTAAGAGAAGGTGAAGCCAGAGGATGGAAAAACAGTTTGCATATGACTGCCAGGAGAGAAGAGATAAGGGCCTACATTTGGGTAGTTACAGTGGGACAGATTCAAATGTGCTTAGGGGAATACTTGGTTATATGTAGAAGCTGAATGCAAGAGAGGGAGGAATATAGGACAAATGCCTGTCATAACAAAAATGAAAATAAGGATAACAGAAAAACAATTAATGTTATGAGAGGTAGAAGCAAACTTCCTTTTGTGTTATATAAACTACATGCTTATGAAGATAGTAGAGATGGTGTTTTCTAGAATGGTAAGCAGGTTTATTAGGGACTTAACGAGGACACAGTGGTTAGTTTTGCTGGAAGGATAAGTCAAGATTCATTTGTGATACTGATTGGATGACACTGATTGCTCCTAGTTTATTTTCTGTATTAGAGACACTGTGAATAACGCAACTGACAAGGTTTCCCATCTTCCTTTTGTGCTGGAAATCTTGGAGCTGATATCCTGGCCCTTCTTGAGTATGTATATTGATGAATGTAGTAACTGCTTTTAGTCTGCTTTCTGGCTTAGAGTAATAACAGCCTTATTTTTCTTTCTGCTGGCACATCTTAATTTATGCTGCTTTGTCATATCTTATAACATCTAAAATCTGTTTTAGAAAATATAAATAAATGCGATTATACTTATTTCTTTAACACTGTATGGATGCCTCAGAAGAAATAGATAATATGTGTAGAAGACAAGTTAGATGATTCCAAAAATATAACTGTAAATTAAAAAGAACATGAATTGTGCTGGCAACATTAAGACCATAAAACAGGGAAAGGGAGTGAAAATGATAACAGGAATAAGATTGATAATAAATTTAGAGTACAAAGCAGAAGTCCTGCAGGAGATGGAGGCAATTTAAGGTTAAATACAATATTATATCTAGGCATTGATGTTGAGATTAACCAAAACAGAAAGGTAGGAGCAGAAGCAGTTATAAAAGAGAAGCTAGTAAGTTCTTTGCCTAGTATGATGAATAAAAGTTTCAGTGAGATGTCTAGGTAGAAAATTTTAGTCAAAATTTTTTAATTTTGAGCTCATCTTTCTTCTCTACTCTCATATCTATCCTTCCTCAAGTGTCCCCTATCTCAGTAAATGATTCCTATCTAACTTGTTGCTTAAATCAGATTTGTTTAATTTTTCCATGATTTTTCTCACTACTCTTTAAATTCAGCATATTATCAGTGAACGTTATCCATCAATTCTGCTTTCAAATAATCTCTACATATATCTCCTTCTTTATACAGGTCAAGATCACCATCATTTCTCACCAGCCTACGGACTGGTCTTTCTGCCTTCATTTGTGTCTCACTATAACTTTTTTCTCTACAGCAACGATAATGATGTTCTTAAAATAAATATATGATAACGGCATTACTAGGTTTTAAACACGTTAATGGTTTCCCTCATAGCCATTAGTACAATAAATTCCTGAGCAACACTTTCTTTCTATTCTGGCCTCTGCTTAACTTTCTCTCATCATCTCTAACTGCTTCTGTCTTCACTGACCATTCTCAGTGTGCACAACATTCTCTGTTTCTGTGACTGTACATGTGCTCCTCCTACCTGGAACACTCCTGGTTTTTCTTCGAGTCTTGAAATATATGCCATATCTTCTGAGAAAAACTTTCCTTAATTCCTTCGAGGCAAGATTAATTGTCCCTTCTATTCCCCACTGAATTCTTTCCAAACTCTTATTGTGTGTGTGTGTGTGTGCGCGCGCAGTTTAATTGTTGGTATTCTCTCACAGACAGTAACAGTTTTCACTATAATATCTCCTAATCTTCTACATTCCAAAGCACAGAGTGAGTGCTCAGGAAATGTTTCATAAGTTAAAATAAAAATGGTTAGCGACAGCATGAAGAATAGAGATTGCTATTAGAACAGTATTCTGTAGATTATTGGACTGAGAGCAAATAGAGAGAGGCCTTAGACTTGAATGAAGATAAACCATTTCTCCAAAGAAAGGAAGAAAAGAAAAATTGAGGAGTACAGTGTAAAGAAAGGAAAAGGAAGAAGTTCTCACTAAATGGCCTTGGTCTTAACAACATAGCAAATATCAAGTCCATCTTTGGAAAGTAAAGTGAGAGACGGTAGTACATTAGTTGGTTTGAAGACAATCAGAATTATTTTAAAAAGTTATTGATAATAAATCTATCGGAAGTAAAATAATTCCCTAGAGATACCAGAGTTCTTATTTAGATAAATAGCTTGAATTTATAACATATTCACTTACTATGATTATATGATCTTTTTTTCATCCTTGTTTAGTTATAGGAGCAAAGGGAAGAAAGTTCTTGGGTTTTGTAAGGCAAGAAACCAAGAGGTTTCTAGGATGGTAAGGAAGACAATTAGAATGATTGATTCCCATGTTCTGATTGGATAAAGAGGGAAATTCACCAATGAGGAGAGGAATACACTGAGAGAATAAGAGACGAGGTAAGAGAACACAGTATCACAAGGAAAGGGAAAGCAAAATTTTGGGGGTAGTAAAGAAGTAGAAAATTAGTAGTGAGGAGAGGTGTTGACCAAAGAGAAGGATTTCTAAATTTGAAATATTAGCAGACAAATAGATTTTAAAAAATTTTTAGAAGGGATCAACTAGAGACCTATTTTATTTTGAAATAAGAATAGATATTTTCCCAGTATAACGTATAACCTAATTTTTTTTGAAGACAAGTTATGCTAAGTTGGCATTGCTTTTCTTTGATATTCTTTTTTTCTATTTTAATAAATTTGACTTTTGTTTTCCATGTATAATTTTATTTTTTTGGCTGTATCTAAAGCTATATCAAACTGCTAATTCACCTAAAATATCCTCCATTTCTGTAGCATCGGATATTGAAGGAGAGTTTAAGATTGAAGACCCTTTCAGCAATGAATGTACTTGATAAATGCTTGAATTATTTCCCACTAGAGTCTACATTTGTAAGGTGATAGTTATACTCACATATTTTAGACAGGGAAACATTATGCTTGTTAGTGCCTTCTCTCATACCCAAACACCAAGTTAAGAGAATATTTATACATGTAAAATAGTGTTTGCTTTGCTGTCATTTTTGTCCTTCCAACATCACTTTTGCTACATTATAGCTTTCTGAGAACAAGGGCTGTATATTATTCATTTTGTTTTCTACATGGTGTCTCACATGTATTTATGATCAAATAAAAGATAACTGGATTTTAATTATTTGAAATTCTTTGAGTTATTCAATTCAGGAGGTAATATTAAACTAGCTTGTCCTCCATTGCTCCATTACTAAAGCAGAAGAATATATTATTTTTTATTTTAATTCTGTAGCTGTATTATAATGAGATCCCCCAAACTTAGTATGTGATTTCTTTCCGTATCATCATAATGATAAAATATAATACATTTGTTAAAATTTACCAAGGTTTTTTAAGTGTAAAATATTTGTTTCTATATAAACTATTTACAATAGACGAGATGAATCAAATTCAATTTGAAATAAACATGATTTGAAAATTAGGCATCAGAGATCTGAGAAGTAAGAGTCTTGTCAAAAGGTCACAAAAGTTTCAAGTGATTGAACTGAGTACTTTTACACACACGCTGCATTTCTAGAAGCCTGACTTCATCAATGGCATAATAATTCTTTGGCTTGTAACATAATAATTCCTACAATGCCACCTTAATTATTTTTCTAATTATTCCTCATGAGACAAACATATATATGTACATATATGTATATATATATATATAAATATTTTTATATATAGGAACAAGTGGAAGTTTATGAAGACAAACAAGCTTCACAATTATTAAAGTTAAAGTATTATTTGATGTATCTTTAAAAAATTTTCATGCTAAGTGATTCCAAATTTTAAGTTATTCCTCTAATCTTATTCCACTGGAATACTAAACTTTAAATGTGAATAAGTAGTATTTCATATGTTTTATATTACTTACAGAGTTTATAATTTGCCTAAGAAAGTTAGTGGAGTGTAGCCCTGCAAAATATATTAAGTGCATGGTCCCAGAGCAAATGTTAAAAGAAGGTTACAATCATGGAAAAAGATAATGATGATTATTCACAGGTGTAAAGATTAAGACTCAATAACATGGATAAATCTAGTTTCAGGATTCTGAACTCTTTCTTGGTCTCTGAAGTATGGTGCTGAACTGTGTGTATATATTTCATCATTAACTTGATAACATAATATGCCATAGGACTAAAGGCAGATTACTGTAAGAATGTAAATATCTGCAATGTCCTAAGTGCTTTCCGTGAGATAAACTTACCTTCCCAGTATATTACTTGTTAAAGCCATGAAGCTAGTATATGTTTTTATAGTTTGTATAAACCACAAAGTTATCAATCCAAGTATTTACAAAAGTAATTTTTGAAGTAGAGCCCTAAACACTGCTGATATGCCTTATGCATAATCTAGGCAGTTTCACTTTTTCCTGTTTCCTTTCCTCCTTGCAAAGATATTCATTGAATGCTCACTATGTTTTAAACTCTAGGATCATAGCATCAAAAAAACATGCTGAGTTTTTGTTCTCATGGAACTAATATACCATCGAGGTGGGGAAGGAGACGATAATAAGCAAATGAAGATTAAATGCATAGAGAAGGACCGAGAAAGAGAGAGAGAGAGATGCATCACAGTAGGTGATCAGTAAGGTTAAGAAGACAAATAATGTATGAAAATAAATAAGGGTTGGCCTGAAGTAAGGATTTTAGTGCTTTAAATAGAGTAGTCAACAAAGATCTCTTCAACAATGTGATATTTGAACAAAAACCTGAATAAAAGTAGGAATTCAGACTTTAGATATATGAGGGCAGAAAGTTTCACAGGGAGGAAGGACCTGGGGCAGGACTGAGAGTTCTTGACTTGTTTGAAAATGAGATTGGGGCTGGTACGGCTGTCTAGGAATAAGTTAGGGAAGTAAGGATATGGAGAAGAAAAGGCATGTAAAGAAGCAGGGATCAGATCATAAATGGCTCTGGTCACTGGAAGAATTAATATTTTATTGTGAGTGATTTGGAAATATATAGGGGAATATAGAGAGGGAAGTGACAATCGTTGGCAATGGCAGTCTGGGAGAGGCTGGTCATAATGCATATGGTAAGAAGTGGTAATAAATAGGGATGTGTTGGTAGACAGAAGGTGAAATGTGAGAGCCAGAGAGAACTCAAGGGTGGATCCAGAGTTTTGGGCATGAGTACCTAGTAAATGACTTTGTCATTTACTGAGATGGGGAACAGCATGAGAGGATTTGGGTTTTTTTGTTGTTGTTTTATGTGGATCTCATCTCCCCTCTCTCACCCAGTTTTTGCTGGAAATTGCAATAGACTAATTAGTAGTTTGATTTAAACTATGTTTATGCTTGAAAGGAAGAATAACAATGGTGACAGCAAAAAGTAACATTCAATAGCACTTACAATTTGCAACATATCTTAATATCCAGAAACGCTGCACTATTTGGTCACTCTGAGGATTTCTGCACTTACTTCTAACTTTCTGAAAAAAATCAATGAATATTTTTATGAGATATAAGGTGATTCATAACATACTTTAAAATGCATAAAGAGTGGTTCAAAAGTAGTTAAAAAGTGAATTAGGAAAAGTTAGTTCTTGAAATATATTGAATAAGAATTAAGAGAAAGTGAAAATGGAATGTAATTAATGTTATTATTTATTCAACTATGAATTAATATACATCCTATCATTTATCTTTCAGATCCAAGGTTTATTAGTGCCCACCTCATCCCAGAGAGTGATAACCCTGAAGATGATAAAGTATATTTTTTCTTCCGTGAAAATGCAATAGATGGAGAACACACTGGAAAAGCCACTCATGCTAGAATAGGTCAGATATGCAAGGTAAAGTAAAGAAAAAAACTTGAGTGATTTTGTCCAATTGCTATTTTATTTCTTTTTATTTCCACCTATTTTCTAATTTAATGAAGATCTGGTGAAAAGAGTGGACTGATTCCTATAAATAATATTTAAATGGCAAAAAATGATTGAAAACATATTACAGTTGCTTATGAGTAACTCTTCATAGTCAAACATTCAGGTAGAGAGAGGTTAGAGGCATTACTTTATAATTACATTAAATGATTTTAGTGCAAAAATCTAGAGAAATATTTTTTTTTGCATTGCCTGAGAAACTTGTATTCTCAGACCTAGCATACTTTTCTATAATGTGTAAATTTTGAATGAATATTTGTTGTTAGGATAACTAATATTAATATAAGTAGAAAACTAATGCTTTTTATAAATTGATTATTATAGCATCCTATATACATGTACACAACACACACATAATGTTGAAGCTCTGAACTTTATCTGAGTAATTCATTTACTTTGTGGCATAAAATCGATTATAATATTGCATTATAATTTTAGAGTAAAAATTGCTCAATAAATATGGATTAATTAGTTTCCATATGTGAAGATATAATAACAGTACTATTTTTTCATCTACAATATATATGCAATATGAATAAGGCCAATTGTTGTTCTGTATTAAAGCATCTTTCATTTCAAGAAAATCATAAAGTCAGATCCAATAATTATCCTAAAATATATTTCTTCCTTTTTAAGAAGATATGAAATTTAAAAAATCTCTGTTTTGGGGGTGGGAAGGAATTAGCCTCTTTGCTACCCCAATCATGATCTAATTATTTATCTCTAGTATATTGACTTACTGGAAAATTAAAAGTTTAACAATCTGCAAACATACAAATAACATGAAGTATATGAGAATCTTTCCTTCACAAAACATAGGTCATATTTAAAAGCACTACTTAAAAAGGTTAAAAAATTATTTATAGTATATAAAATAACATAAACAAAATATAAATTAGTATTTTAGTTTTTAAGGGTCTCTTCAAAAATGTTTCGCTGGAATAAATTTCCTTTATTAAGGTTATGCAAATATTTTCAACATGCTATTTGTAAAATTGGCATTACTTAAATTGTTTAAACTTATAAAATATCTGATATTAGTACAATTTTGTTTGTAACGTATTTTCAGCATGGATTATGGGATATGCATTAATTCTTCTATTCAGGACATACCTAGTCAGTGTCTACTATGTGACAGTGTGTTCACTACTGGGGACCAGCCTACTTAAGTGAGTAAGGTCTCAAGAAATGCATATGTAGGAGAGACAGATTGAAACCAAATTAAAACAAACACGAGTAAAGATTGTTCACTGCAGAGTGGTAATAGAATGAAAAAGGTAAAGTGACATTTTAATACTAAGGGAAATTCAGTGTAAGTTTTTCCTTGAATAACATTTCAGTGAATAGATTTGATCAACAATATAATAAAAAATTATAAATATTTGTATCTATCCATTTAAAATTCCTTATTCCTCATTTTGAAATATGAGGAATTATATTTTGTATCTATCTCAAAATAAGAGAAATATTTGAAATTATCATTTGGATGCACAGTTCCTAAAACTGGGGTTCTCTCCTTTCAGAATGACTTTGGAGGACACAGAAGTCTGGTAAATAAATGGACAACATTCCTCAAAGCTCGTCTGATTTGCTCAGTGCCAGGTCCAAATGGCATTGACACTCATTTTGACGAATTGCGTAAGTAGCTGATGATGTTTTACAGAGGATATTTGTTCAGTCTTTGCCGTAATCATAAAAAATGCAACTTTTCTCAATTTTGTTTTCAAACAGAGGATGTATTCCTAATGAATTCTAAAGATCCTAAAAATCCAATTGTATATGGAGTGTTTACAACTTCCAGGTAAAAAACTTTTTACTATCTTATTATCATAGAAACTCCATGTCATTCAGATGCTTTCTAAGTATCTATGGTTTGTGAAAATATATTTTTGAAAGAACAGTGTTGACTTAACCTTTGAGATGTCATGCATTCTTGGATGACTGAAATAAGTTAGACCTAAAAAGGTTTTTTTTAATTTTTCCTAAATAAATTTTAGCAATGAATATCATCACTATAAGAAAATGGTAGAAAATGTATAGCATATCCTATGTATAACTTTGACTTAAAAACTTTGAGTGAAATGTAGAATATTATAAAAAGGGAAATCTGAGTTTTGATAAGTTTATAGTGATATAAACTGAGAGCGACAAAGCTTTTTATCTCCCCTCTCCTATCTCCTCTCCTCTTCTTCTTCATCCCCTCTTCTTTCCTCACTCTCTCCCTCCCCTTCCTTCTCTCCTCCTTTTCCCTCTCCTCACCCTTCTCCTTTCCCTTTTGCTCCTTTCCTTTCCCCAGTCCCCACAACTCCCAAGGCTCTGCTGTAAATCAAGCAGCAATCATCTCCTGACTGTTACATTCTGTATAAATTTTACATTACTTGGAACTGTTAAAGGAAACATATATTTACATGCACATCAATAAGGATATACGTATATGGATAAAATGTTTAAAAGAAAAATAATTTAAAATCAAAAGTCAGGTAAAGTGCTACAAGGGACTGCGATAGCATAGAGATAAAGATAAAATGCAATGTCCAACACTGATTTATTCTTTAAATATTAAAACCATTATAAGTTGATTTTTACTTAATAATTTTAAAAATTGACAAATTTAAGAAACTCATATTACTAAAACTATTTGCAGTTTCCCATACCTAAATATTTTTCCCCTTTGGTATAAAAACAGAATGACAGCTAAAGAATGTGAACAGTTCAAATTAAACATATTTTAATCTATTTCTTCTACTTCCTCAATACCTATAAATGATCACAATTGAGCATCAAATCACCTGGTGAGCATGTTAAAATACAGATTGGTTGGCCCTGCTCCCAGAGTTTCTGATTCAGTCGGAATAGGGCAAGCTTTAAGAATTTGAATTTCTTACAAATTCCCAGATGATACCCATGCTTTGGTCTAGGAAACACACTTTGAAAATCATTGACATAATGGGTGAAATAATTTCTTCTCTCTACTTCAGTGAGATGAATGTCTATATATGAGTTAGCCTTTCTCTTTTATTTTTTTTAATTTTAATTTTTTGTTTTTTAATTATAGTTGACCTTCAGTATTATTTTATATTAGTTTCAGGCATACAGCATAGTGGTTAGACATTTATATAATTTACGAAGTGATCCCCCAATTATTCTAATATCCATCTGGCACTATACATGAGTTAGTTTTAACAACCATAAATCATAAGCAAGTCTTTTAATGATGACTGATTTTGTCAGTAGATAAGTAAAGTATATAACAATGGAAAAGGGATGTATAAACATTACAAACTGTGATGTATCAAATATGTATTAATTTGCTATTCTGTTACAAATATATTGTTATGAAATCCTATAACTATTTACTGAGATTGACTTTGTCAGGTACCATGCAATATGTAACTGAAGTTACTGAAAAGAAACCAGGCTTAGTTCCTTCCCTTATGAAGCTTGCACTCTGCTAGGCATTATCTACATACTGCAGTTCCCAATAAAAAAACTCTTATGAACATATGTTTTTCATTTGGTCTGATTTATATGTAATTTTCTATGGGGAAAGATTGGTTAAAAGATAAGCATTCTGTATTTAAAATGTGTACAACTGTTTTATATCCTTGTATAAATGCATTCCTCAAGCTGTATTTACATAAGCAAAAAATAAAATGGATAATTGTGGCAGCTCATGGCAAACTTCCAGTTTGCTTCAATTATCTGATTCTTGTCTAGAAAAATGATGGGGATAATTGCTGTAATGCCCCACTTTGACTAGGGTGTAATAACTACTAACTTAAAATGATTTTCTATATTGGGAAGGGAAGATTTTAAATACCTTCACGCAAATTACTTGATCTAATGTTTATGATGTTTTGGGAGTTAATAATAATATAATGTAACAAACCATTGACATTGAGTATTTTCTGTACCAGTTTCAGCTTATAAAATGAGTTCTTAAACATTCTTGCCTATTTAAAATTCCCCTGGTTTCATTAATGAGACTTGAATATCACCAAAGTTTATATTTTTATTTTTATTGATATCGAAATAAAACATTACTTTTTAGGAGATCATAAATATATATGTTTTTCTATCAAAGTTAAGTATGATATGAACATATATATTCTATAAATAAATACAGTTTTCATCCAGGCCTTCTATTTTCAAGAATGACAATTTATTCTCTTGTGTACTGTTAAAATATGTGACTAAAAAAGTCTCAGACATTCATTGCGACTGCTAAGAATTTGTGTTCTAGATTTGATAATTGATATCTGAAATTTAAGAACTCAGTATCAACAGTTCTCTTGCCATGGTGTAAAGATGAAAATCTGTTTTTGTTTTATCTCTCTTTTTTAGTAACATTTTCAAAGGGTCAGCTGTGTGTATGTATAGCATGAGCGATGTGAGAAGAGTGTTCCTTGGTCCATATGCTCACAGGGATGGTCCCAACTATCAGTGGGTGCCTTATCAAGGAAGAGTCCCCTACCCACGACCTGGAACTGTAAGTGGCCTAGGTGTTTAAAATATAAAATGAATAAATTACTGCTGAAAGTTTTAAAAGCAGCTAAAAACAGATATTAAACACACATAATGTAAAACAAAATTCTAAGACTATAAATGAAAGCAAAGCAAACATCTTCTGTGATACCATGGAATTGCATATTTATACATATGTTATTTACAAACATCAGTGTTTAAGTTCAGTGCGTGCCAGTTATTAATACCTATAATTTTTGAGAAATAGAAACCTTGTTTATTTTCTTTTCTGAGTGAAATATAGTGAAAATGGCCTTCATGGAAAGTCGAAACTCGTAGGGCACACCTAGACTTGTTTTTTCCTGATCTTAAAGAAGGCTCAAAGAGTACATATTAAATAGGAGAAAAACAATTTTTTTAGTTGATATTATCTTCCCATGAATAGAACACATCCTTGAAGTAGGGAGAGAAGACATGTGAAAAAAAATTGCATAATGTGAACAGGACCTAGATATTTTATCAGACTCTGTCTACTATCGCCAATCTTTCCCTTTTCCCTCCAGCAACCCCGGGCACATTCAGGCTTATAAAATTTGGACAGAATTAAAAATAAAATCAGCTCTGGATCTGCAATTTAAAGTAGGGATTAAAAAAGGAAAGACTTCAGTGTGGTAGAAAATGAGTGAAATTATCAGTATTATATCAGAGGTAATACAATATTTGGATAGAATCCAGTTAAGTACATTTTTAAATGCTAAGAATATTTAAAGAAATAATTTCATATGATGAAAAAACTTATATTTGAAGTCTAACCATTATTTTTCTTTCACTTCAGTTTTCTATTCCGCAAAGCAAGTTATGTTTTCTATGATTTTCTTAGACATAGATGCTTTTTTTTTAATTTTTAATTTCATTATTAGTTTCAAGTATGCAGTACATTGGTTAGACATTTATATAGTTTATAAAATGATTCCCCTGAGTAGTTTTTCTCTCCTCTGGCTCTACACCTAGCCATTACTTTACTGCTGACTGTATTCCCTATGCCCTGCTCCCCATTCCCATAACCATCTATCAGCTACTGATGTGTACTTCTTTAACCCTCACCCCTTTCTTACAGACCCTAAACTCCTCCCCTCTGGCCATTACCAGATTGTCCTCTATATCCGTGTGTCTGTTTTTGATTTTTCTTTTTTTTGTACCTTAGATTCCACATATAAATTAATTTATATGGCATTTATCTTTCACTGAATTATTTCACTCAGCATAATAACTTCTAAGTCCATTCATGTCATTGCAAATGGTAGGATTTCATTTTTTTTAATGTCCAAGTAATATTCCATTGTATATATGAACCAAAACTTCTTTATCCAATCGTCTGTTGATGGGCATTTAGGTTGCCTCCATATCTTGACTATTGTAAACTGTGCTGCCATGAACATAGGGGTGCATAGATCTTTGTGATTATTGTTTTGATTTTCTTTGGGCAAATACCTAGAAATGTGATTGCTGGGTCAAAAGGTATATCCATTTTTAATTTTTTGAGAAAATTCCAGACTCTTTTCCATAGTGGCTGTACCAATTGGCAATCCCACCAAGAGTATATGAGAGTGCCTGTTTCTTCACATCGCCAATACTTGTTTGTTGATTTATTGATGATAGCCATTCTGACAGGTGTGAGGTGATATCTCATTGTGGTTTTAATTTGCATTTCTCTGATAATTAGTGACCTCGAGCATCTTTTTGTACGTCTATTTTGTACGTCCATCTGTATTTCCTCTTTGAAGAAATATCTGTTCGTGTCTTCTGCCCATTTTTAAATTGAATTGTTTGTTTTTGTTGTTAAGTTATATGAGTTCTGTGTATATTTTGGATACTAACCTCTTATAAGATGTATCATAAGCAAATATCTTCTCCTATTCAGTCGGTTACCTTTTTATTTGGTTGATGCTTTTTTTGCTGTGCAAAAACTTCTTAGTTTGATATAGTCCCATTTTTTTATTTTTTCTTTTGATTCCCTTGCCCAAGGAGATATGTCTGAAAATAAATTACTAGTAGTGATATCTATGAGATTATTGTCTACATTTTCTTCTAGAAGTTTTATGGTTTCAGGTCTTACATTGAAATCTTTAATCCATTTTGAATCTATTCTTGTGTACAGCATAAAAAGGTGGTCCAGTTTTTGGGTTTTTTTTTGCATATATCTGTCTAATTTCCAAGCACCACTTATTGAAGAGACTTAAACATAGATGCTTTTAATGTTTTTTTTTTCTGTTTTACTAAACTTATTTATGAACAAATTCAAAATTTTGCATTTTTCAAATATTACTTCTGGTTTTGTAGATTAAAACAAAAACAAAAACAAAAACAAAAACTAATAGGCTTTCAGAAGAATAAATGAACAAGATAGAATATCTATTGATCATATGAAGTCCAATGGGTTTTATAAAAAGCACGACATATCCCTTTTCTTAATGGTAAACTGTTTTTTATTTTGTTGGTAGACAGTTTTATATCTCTATGGTTGTTCATATCTCTATGGCTAATTAATGCCACTGTATTCTGAATATAAGCTGACTCTCTAGGTTTACTTCAACAAACTTGGTGGAATTCCTTCAAGGAGCTAGATATTGTGTTACTATTTAGAGTTACCAAGTTTTTGATCTGAAAATGTGTAAAATATTTTTAGAATTAATAATAGTAATTAGAAATTATGGTGTGTTGGACCCTGTTCTAAGATATCTATCACTATCTATATCATTTTATATTTATTGCATATATACATATTCTACACAAAGGCCCAGTTACAGCTACCATTTCACCAATAAAGTCTCTGATCAACAGAGAGGAGCCAGAATTCAATCCAGACAGTTAGGTTCTAGAGCTTGTGTTCTCACCCAATATTCACAGAGTGTTGTTATAACATGGGAAATTAAGTCAGTAATATGCACCAAGTGCTAGAAGCAGAAGGCAGAAAATATTGCCTAATCTAGGAATTAGAAAAAGGCTGCCAGGAGATAACATCTAACTAATTCCATGATTAAAATTTACTTGAATGAGTTCATTAATCCCAAAAGGTGGCAGTTGAGAATATGTCATTTCATCAGCTCTACTGGAGAAGTGATCTTCAAACAATGTGTCAGTAGAATGGCATTTTCTTTATTTTTCAAGAAAAACCTATAGCTGAGTAGTACTAGATGCAAAAATAAAAGGCTGATAAGGCAAGAGAATGACACAAATTATAGGATAAAATAAGAAATAAATAAATCCCTTACTTTAACTTTCAGTCACACATTTCAAATTTTTGTGAGCCATACTTAAATGGCAGTAGAAAAATAAAAATAAAAATAATGTCATAAAATGTTTAATTGTTTCTTCTAGAAATTATATAGCTTTTGGTATTTCTATAACATTAAATAATTTTATAATTTACTTAAAACATAATTCTCTAAATCCTTTAACTATTATATTAGTGTGTGTGTGTACATATATATATATATATATATACACCTATACATACATGTGTATCCATAAATAGATATTCTTCTCATTTCAAAAGAGATTTATTTATTTATTTTATTTCTCATGAATTATTAATGATATATATCAAGGTAAGTGCAGACAATTGATTTTTCCTCTAAGCCTCTTGTAAGAACCTCTCTACATTCTTTTTAACTCCAAAGCTGTTACATTAAGTGGCAGAAACTACTTAATTGTAAGACAAAAAGCAAGAGACTAGAGATACTGTAGTCAGAATGCTGTACCACATAATTATGTGGAATGAAAAGAGACAGTGAAATCTGAATTTCCTCGTTTTTGTTTTATTGCCTTATGTGAAGCATTTATAGCTAGAGATGATATCTTGCCAGTGTACTGCAGTGCATCTTTTCTGGCTCTCTATGGCCATCATCTGTTCTACTTGGTCCATTCTGATTGGTCAGTTTCCATGCCATGCACATTGTTAAACACTTTGAACAGCACCTCTCCAGAGACAGTACTTTTGGTAATTCTTGTGGTTCTTTTTCAGGGTTTTGCCAGAAATAAGCAATAAAGAATAGTTTATATCGGCTATTTGTATTTTAGCATTTGCCATACAATAAAAATCAAATGTATCCAAGAAAATTATTCTGAGTTTCTCTAATCTAATAACTATATGTAGTTTAAACATATTCCATTAATTATTTCAAACACTTAATCTATCACATAAATAAAATATATGGTGTTGCCACTAGTAAAGGCATCAGATCTTCCCATACACTGAATTCATTAGATGCATTTGAAATTTTTAGTAAGAAATTGTGATATAACTAAACCCCACTGAGATGTAAGATATATTTAAGAAATATATAGTACATATTACATCTACTAATTTGAGTAATTTTTTTTTTTTTTTTTTAGTTTATTGGTTCATTAACTTAAAAAAAATAATCACAAGTTTAGATTCCTAGACCATTTTGGTCATATATCATTATAAAATTTATAATCCTATTCATTATATTTTAATCAAAAGACATTCTTCTCTTTATCTTAATAGTGTCCCAGCAAAACATTTGGTGGATTTGACTCTACGAAAGACCTTCCAGATGATGTTATAATGTTTGCAAGAAGTCATCCAGCCATGTACAATCCGGTGTTTCCTATTAATAACCGCCCGATAATGATCAAAACAGATGTGAATTATCAGTTTACACAAATTGTAGTGGATAGAGTGGATGCAGAAGATGGCCAGTATGATGTCATGTTTATTGGAACAGGTAAGTGTTTTAAGTTCAGCTCTAAATTTTCTTCCAGCCCACTGAGTTTAACCAATTAAATATCCTAAGAATTGAAGGAAGTTTTCATAATCACTCTCAAGATACAGTTAACCTCTAATAACTGACTGAAAACCTAAACATCCTACCATTATAATGTGTTATCTTTTAAGCGAGTTGACATATAGTAAATTAAGTTTCCTTTTCAATCAAGAGTTGATAAATGTAATCAGGTAAAGGTAATGATGAGGTGAACAATCGATGTCTGTAATTGACTCATAACTCTTTTCTGGACAGTGGCTTTTTAGAACAAATGCTCAAACCATACAAATTCCCGACATTCAATAACGGTTTCTGAATAAATTTATGCAAAATTATCTGAACTCTAAAATTACCACAGGGTGCAAACCTTCCAGCAGATAAAATCTGACAACAAAATTTGTTCAGTGCTTTTGGCATAAAATGAGAAAAAACAAAGCATAGCACTTCATCAGAACAGTAACAAAATGGACCTATGGAATCATCAGGTACACTTTAGGTTCATTTCTATAGAAATTTAACAACATATTTGTACTAATTCCATGATTAGAAACAAACTTTTTGCAGGTATATTTTTAGAAAGCATTCCCTTCTTATTTTGAGATATTATTTTATTTTTCCCCTACTCTCTTTAATAATACTATTTTGAAAGTACCAGTTACAAATTCGAAACTTGTCACTTAGGGTCAGATTTCAAGGTAATAAATTTCTAGTTTCCATTAGCATTGTTAACTGACATAAATCAATGGGAAACAGAGTGAGTGCTCCACTGAAACCTTGTATAATAACATTTATTTTCCCTTGAAGAGAAACAGAAAAAATTGCATTAACTACAGGGGAATGGCAACTGTGCAGTAAGTGATGTAAAGACTTAAAGTTTTATAATGAAATTGTGAAATAACTTATGTTATCAAGTGTAACAGTGTCAGGTTCTGAATGATATATTACAGTCTACTTTTACGAGTGAGAAAGTTTCTCAATCAAATAGAAGAATCTCACTGAGACTGTTTGATAAAGTCAATGAATTTATTAAATATTAATTTCTGATTATGAATATTTTCAGAAATGATATAATGATAGGATTTCTCTTCAATAAATATTAGTTTATCATTTAATGTCTATCATTTATAATAGAGCTCTCTATGGAGTAATTAAGTTTGTTCACTAATGTCACACTTGCCTCTTTCTTCACCTCTGGCTTTAACACATTGAGAAGTCTCTCACTCATTGTCAGTGCAACAAAAGCTTGCTTCCAGCTATTTGACCAGAGAAACCCAATCATGAGTTTTAATTCCTCTTGGACACAAATTGTCCTTAAAGGAACCAATTTCATGAGCATGTTGAATGTCTGATGGTGTGAATGGCTATCGGTCAGCACAGACCAGGGTCATCTGTCAGCAAAGTAAATTGATTACAGTAATTTTATCTTTTAACTAAGTAGCACATCATAGTGTATTGATCCTAGTTGAGTAATATGATTCAATTTGTGTGAAATTGTTTGAAATACTACTCAGTAAAACTTGATCTGGAACACAGATAAAGTTATGTTTGGATACTGGAGACCTGTCAGAGGCAATGAGTAGATTAACCTAATTTACCTTTAATCCTTGTTGTTATGAGTAGTCTAAGGTCCTATAAACATAGAAGGATCCTCTTAAAAGAGGGCTTTTTTTTAACTTTACAAGGGATACACCTAGTGATCTTTTTAAATCTCCCATGGCACATCATCTTGATTCCCTAAAAATGGTTATCAATGATATGAATATGCTGAATTATTTTCCTGGTGTAACTTACTCTTTATGGGCAAGATTTTCTTCTCAAATAATGAGTCCACTAAATTCGATTAAAATGAGCAATTGAAGCTAAAAATAATTGATCAGCTGACCATAATTAGAATGTTGAAGAGTCAATTTTATTTCTTAATTTAATAAAGCCCTGTTCTTTGTTCTATCAAGGAGTAGAAACATGTCTATAAAAACTGGAAAATCAATGTCTTTCTAAACAAACTTAGAGTGAAAATGACAGCTCTTGTCATTAAAACAACTTCTCTATTTTAACAATAGAAATTAGAATAAATAATGCTTGACATCTCTATAAAATGTATTCAGTTTAACAGGTTTTTGTGATTTATGCTCCTGAATTTTAAATGTCTTTAGTACTCTAAACTTGATTAATCAATATGCTAACCAAAACTGATTAACCAATTATTAGGAAAAAAAAAAAAAAACCACTATAATAAGTAACCTAAGGTGTTTATTTTGAGAAATCAGGTCATTGTCCTTCATCACTTAATAGTCACTGAGCTGTCTTTAGGGTTTTCTAAGTACTAAAGGTTTGCAGCCTGTGAAGCTCTAACTACTGTACTTTTTTCTGTTGCTTCACAACATTCCTTGCATTTGACATCTACATTAAATTTTCATAGTAGTTCTTGATTTCATAACAAAAGTGGAAAAACTTGTAATATCAAAACTGATATTATTTTTAGTTTTTTTTCTGAGAAATCTGACGATTGAGATTAAAAATAATAAAAATAATTCATCCAACTTAGTGATTATTACATATTTTTAATTATGCAAGTTCAGGATAAAATCATCTTCAAAACTTTCTATATTTCTAAAAATTCAATTCTTTTTATTTCACAGCTATGTTTATAGTTAATATAGTTACATGAAATACATTTGAATACATATTTTAATAATGCTGCAAAAATACAAATTAAAAGAAAGGCTGAGATTAAAATGTTCTTTCTGGTCAAATACTGATTCCATTCATTAACTCTAAACTCTATTTAGATCTAGTTAAATTATGCTCTTCTCCTCCACTTTTTTCAAAGATGTTGGAACCGTTCTTAAAGTAGTTTCAATTCCTAAGGAGACTTGGCATGATTTAGAAGAAGTTCTGCTGGAAGAAATGACAGTTTTTCGGGTGAGTGCTGCTTAATTTCAAGTGTCAACAAGTTCACTTGTATGTCTTTCCCCCAGGACAGCTGCACACTGAACTCGGTATGGACAAGTAGTCTAGCATACCCTTCTAATTAGCTTGTCAATTAGAAAGCCAGACACTAGTCAAAATAAACCTTGAAATTTTCAATGCTAGTGAATCTAAAAATGTAAAGAAATATATTCTTGGCTCATATGTTATTTTCTCAGTGATAAAATATAGGATGTACATTTTATATTGTTTATGTAAGTTACCTCAATGAACAAACTCTATGCACCCCCCAACACCCAAAATCTTCTCTTTCATACTTTTTGGTATAACTTGGGTGATAGGTAACTTCCATGAATATGTTAAGGGAAATACATTCAGAATGATGAGAATGAAGATGTTTCAACTATTTTGTAACTTATTTGTGAATTGCTTTATCATATTTTCTTAAAGAAATAATTTGTTTTGGAAAAATAAGTTTGAGGTTTTTGTATCACTCGTGGCAAATTTGATATGGATTCTTAGTCTACGCTTTTAAAGAATGTATAGATATTTGTCCCTTTGGCCTGAATTATGATGGCCCAGGTTTATATCAGATTTGGGGTAGAGACAGCAGGATATAGATTGATGTGAGAGAGGAGAATTGAAGTAATATAACACATACCACATACCTGTTATTCCTTTTAGTAAGCTGACTCATAGAAAGAGTTTGAATTGAAGCACACCTTGATAAGAATTATTTATGAGATATGACAGGGAAATAGATACCTATAAAAGGTATTTCAATTTTTGATACAAGAATAGAGCAAACATATGAGATGACAAAATAAACGTTTTCTCATTTTGTCCACACAATTCTTTTAACTGGAATTAAAAGAATTGTGTGGACAAAATGAGAAAACGTTGGATCTAGTTTCACAACTTAAAAAATTATCGCATTTAGTCTCCAGGTGTCTTAGATACTTTACCTATTAACTGTTAAATCACGATATAGACATTTTGTAATAACAGCCAAACAATGTTCTAGTGTAAAGAGTTTAAGCTTTTCACTTATATCTACATGGCATTTCTGTTAGCAGCACTTATTATTAATATATATTTATTAGTTTAGCGACACTTAAGCCATATTTTGAGTAGCATTTCTACTAATTCTTGGTTTAAGTCTTCAAAATAATAAAATTGCCATAACTATATTATAATTTTTTTAATCAGGCACTTTGGCCTTATTTTATTTACATCTGGTATAGAGTGATGTCTAATCCCTGCAGTTCACTAGGTTCCATTACAGTCTTTACACATTTCTATTTTAGCCTACAAATTTCAAAAATACAATTATCCAGATGGACTGTGTTAGCAATATAGAGTCCATCTAGACTTAGCAAACAAATTATGGGCACTGAAGGGTAGATAAATAAATTGCTGTCTTATGTCCATTGTCCTGTCTCCCAGAGCCTAAAATATGTTTTCAACTAACATTGATTAAATGAACGAAGGAATCAGTATTGATGAAAAAATGAAATATGAGAAATTAAAGATATTAAGGTCTTCCTCAGGAAAACCACACTTCATGTGAGGGGTCAGAGTGTGAGGATGATAAACTGAGAACAGCAACAAGTTATACTGTTGATTATATCTAATATTATTCTATAGTAGAAATTTTTTTTTACTAATTCTGAATATTTTGAAATTTATATTGCCACCACTGTTGCAAATGAATTTATAGGAGATACTAAAATATTATGTTAACTTAAGAATTTCTTATTTTCAGAATCTCTTTACGTATGGATTTATTGTGGTTCATTTGTATATTTCCTTTCATTTGTTATCTATTTTCTTAAAATTTATCATTAATTCAACTGCAAGCAAATATATTCTACCTACCATGGTTCTGGCAAATGCTAAGTTCTGATGATTCAGAGATGAACAAAACATGGTCCCTGACCATATGCAGCTTACAGACTCTTTCTTACATGTTCTGCCTCATAATTCCAAGGACTTAATTTATTATCTATGAGTACAACTAGGTTTTATCTTGTAGAATTGTATCAAGTCATGTCACACCATTTTAAAAATAAGTTTTTTTATCATTTAATTATTTTCTGGGACTTTATTAATCAGAACGTGCATAAATTTCAGTAAAAATATATTCTAACTTATTTTCATTTCCCATATCTGGGATTTTTAAGCTTACATTCCACATCTTAGCTATATTCTTTAGTACATTAGTAAAAAATTTAGTTTAAGAAGATATAAATTTATACTGATCTTAAATGACTTTTAAAAAATCTTGACAGATTGGAAGCCAACAATCTTGCAAGCACAAATATTTAATATCCGTTAGATTGTGTTAGTATATTACAGTTTTGAGAGAACTACACAACTCAATTTCACCTATGATAGCTATTGAATGACATATATGTAATTTTTAAGGTATTATGAACAAGATTCTTTATCAATCTCTAACAATTAAGTATAAATACGTAATATTGTGCTCGCATGGAAATAATTGTTTATGAGTTTATGATTTTGTGAAAAGATTGTTTGCAACTTAGAACACCTTTTTTTTTCATAGATAAATGTTCTAGTTTGCTTCCATATTCTCTGCTATGCATTATTGTCATTACTATTTTTTTTTCACTCAAGTAGACAAAACATATTTGGGTAGAGTTTAGAGAAATATTTACTTTCAGCATTCTATTCTATCAGGCAAAGTTCATACATATATTGCGGTCTAGCGATTGGAATATTTCACTGTCAAACTTTGTTTAATTTTGCAATGGGAGGAAAAAACTCAACACATTAAAGCAATTGCTATATACAGTGAAACAAGCAGAGAAATGTTATAGTTTCTATATTTCTATTTGAGCCTCACAAGTTATTCCATTTCATTAAAAAAAAAAAAAATGTTAACCTGAGCATTACAGTAGTTTGACAAGGTAAATATACAAAGAACAAATTTACAGTCATGGTGGTATCTGATACTCTTGGATTATAAAAAGAAAGACATTTACTGTCAACCAACCAGTTAATTTTACCATAATATCATCTCCAGGAGACCATGTTCATTATGTGTCCTTGCTAGACTGAATAACCAAATCTAATATAAAATCCTGAATTAAATCCAGTAATATGTCCATTGCTATCTTGAGATTGGTTTTAGGAAAATACTCTGGCTAATCACAGAACATTCCAGTGGTTCCAGTTACATCCAAGATACTTTTTATTCTGGGTGAAATCAAATCCCAATCAGAGGATAGAAAGAAAAATATTTCTCTGTAATAAAAATTTCCACTTTAAAGTAAAATTTTAATAGGTAATAAGAAGTGAAATAAAATTGGCATTGATATAGGACTCTAGAAATGACTTTGAATTGCCACTATATATTCAAAATGGTATTAAAGTACTAAGACACAAGCCTGATTCCAAGTATTATCATAATTATAAATCTGTATTTGAATCATATTTACTATGTGATACTGAACAAATTGGTTACAGTCAATTGATCCTCGACTTCTCCATTTCATAAATTTTTAGAGGTTTGTTTGAATTAAAATTACTAGTCGATGGTAGTTATCATTAACTAGTTATACTAATGTAAGTCTTTTAAAATAATGTTTGAAAAATCCACATCTATACCTTGTTAAAAATATGCAAAAGATATTAAAACCAGACGTGTTGATTTTTATTTTACTCAATGTGAGATTTTCTTTCCAGTTCAGTCAAAGAGAGTTTTATTTTTCAGACAGTGGGGTATTACATCAAATTGCAGTGCATTCAGTACAATGGGTTTTATTTATAGTCTCATTGACTGCAAAGGATTGCAAGTCAGTTATATCAATAACACATGCATTTTAAATCCAATTTATGCAATATTCCATGAACAGCTGAACAAATTGAGTTTAATTTTCATTAGAATGTAAAACATAATTGATGCTTTCCAAAACCTAGACTATTATACTCATTCTAAAGTAGGGTCCACTTGCTTAGCATCCAGGGAGCTACGTTATATTCTCCTAGGAGCAGAAGGTTGAAAAGCTCTGTGAGTGCTGAAGTTTAATAAGGACTAGATTAAAATATCTGAAAAGTATGTCGTAAATAATCTTTAAAATATGCTGTTTTTAATTCCATTTTTACTCGAACACCAATTAAATTTGCAATTGAAACAATTTTCATGAAAAAAATGCTTATTAAGTTACAAATGAAAATCGTATTCACCACCAGCTATTTCTCAGAAAAAAAATATATAGCTTTTTTAAATGACTGTCATTTTAATATATTATCTATTATAATGCAGCCATAGGCAGCATATAGTACACGTTATTTCAAACTGTTACTAATTCCTTGGTCTAAAAAATAAGTAAAGTTCTTTTAATTAGGAGATTCTAGGATCTTAATTTAAGAATGTCAAAATCATAATGTGGCACAATGGAGTTTGGTGTGGATTGGGGTTTGTTTCATTATACAATTTAGGTATGAAATAATTCATTTTTATCTACCTTGTAGATATTCAATTCAATGAATACAAAATATATATTGATCAATTTCACTTTTTACATCGTTTCACTTGTTTTTAAAAGAACTTAGACTTAGCTAACTTTTACTTCTATTATATTAGATGTTAATTCTCTGAGAAACATTTTCCTTGCACCTTGACTATAAAATGCATTTCATGAAAGTCTGCACGAAGTTAGCGCTTACAAAATCATGTAATTATTTCTCATGTAAAACTGTTGGAATAAAAGAAGTTGCTGTGGAAAATTTTCCTAACTCTTCTAAATTCTCTTTTTGGGTTCATTGATTCAAATATGGTATAAACCTAAATACAACTGTTTGCTTTGTCTTTTAAGCTGAAAATAAGTGGTGAATTGTCCCTTTGATTTTTGTGATTTGATACTACTAAATTCTAAAGATCATATCTCTGCATAGAGAAAATTGGTAGATAGTCCTCTCACCATAGTGCTCTTTATGATTGATAATTCCTATAGAAGATTTTTATTTTTTAATATAATTTAAACTATAAAAATGGGAAACTATCAGAAATCTCTAAATTATCCCATTATATTAATTTACATCTTAAATTATTTGTCTCATTTGTGTCTCAGGCAGGTTGTCTTAAATTTGTTAAGAAAATGCTGTGCTCAGCTTAGATATCAGTGTTCGAAGATGAAATTTGTGATTCTGTAGCACATGGGGGGTAATTAAAATCACAAGAACAGATGAGCTCACCACAAAAAGAATGTAGCATCCAATGGAGAGTAGGAAGGATTCAGTAAGGGAAAGCAAATACGTGAGGAATGCCTAAAGTTTGAGAAGACTTTGAAAAAAAGCTAAGAATAAATAATTAATAAAGAGTTCCAAGGCAGAAGGAAATTTAATAAAGGAAGCAGTCAAGAAGAAATGAGTGGTTGATAGTACCATATTAAACAAAATCCAGTAATAAAAATATAGACCAAAAATGTCCCATTCAGCAATACAGTTCTTTGGTGATTTCTGCTTCTGACATTTGTAGGTAACCTCTCTAGAGTAAGGGCTAAATTCAGTGGCCTAAGAAATGAATGGCACTGAATGGGATATGAACAAGTTATGATAGTGAGTATAGAATATTTAGATTATTTTCAAAGAAATCCAGTTAAGCTTAAAGGATTAAGGACTTTTTTTAAAATGGCGGCTGCCTTTATCTCATATACATATTCAGTGGAAGGAACAGAATTTACTGGCAAAAGTAGAGGAGATAGGAGAGAAAGGGGAACATTGATAGTGAATTCATTTATTAATTCACTTATTCATTCATTTATTCAACGATTTATTGAGAACTTATAAATGCCAGGAACAATCCCAGGTGCAATAGATATGACAGTTAATAAAACAAAAATCCCAGAATTCATGTGTGGCAGGTCAGGATTAGGAAGGGAGACAAACAATTAAGAAGATATATGAGATGCTTCTGCTGACTCTCCTCACATCTTATCAGCCTCATCTTGATTTCCACTGTGTGTTTTTCACTTTCCGCCCTAGGACTTCTCTGACAACAGACAAGAAAGCAAACAAGAGTCGGAACTGGGAGTGTGGGCATCTACTGAGTGATGGAATGAATAAATGCTTTTCTTGGTACACACCTCAGTAGACAGTTTTGACAGTCACCATCCACTGTCCTCAGATTTTCTCTCAGTGGTGACTTCCATGAAACATCCTTTTACTGACTTATTTTTTCCTTCCTCTCAGTTCTTAGTTACTCACCCCTGTTCCCTACCTGCAGAGAAGAGCTTATCTCAAACTCTGCTTTGGCACATAGGGGTGTTGGGGGGACTCATAAGACACAAGATAAATGTTATATATATATTATATATGATATGTCATATATATAATATCTATGATAAATGCACATAAATTTCATATATGCGTACATATTCTTAGATAGTGATAAGTATTAAAGAGAAAAGCTAAAGGATATGGAAGTGTGTGTGTGTGTGTGTGTGTGTGTGTGTGTGTGTGTGAAAGAGAGAGAGAGAGAGAGAGAGAGAGAGAGAATAAGAGAAGAAACATTTGAATGAACATTATGTGCCAAACATCTTTTGTAAAGTGCTTTACATTAACTCAATTAATCTTCTCAACTACCCTATGAGGAAGTTACTGCCATATTCATTTTTTCAGAGAAGAAAACTGAATTACAAAGAGTTTATGTGCCTCACCTAACAACACACTTTTGGCCAGGTTTGAGTTACTGTTTGAATTCATGCAGTTTGGCTCCAGAGTCCAACTCTTTATACTTTCTTTAGGGCTCAGCTACAGTCACCTACACAGTGAATCCTTTTAAGATTATTCTTCCTACTTAACCCTCCTTCTCATTAGCCACCACTGAAACCCCAAAGCAATATATTTTTTAGTGTTGTGTTTGTCGTTGATGAAATATATAACGGAACACAGTTCAGTGAAAGTGAATCTAAGAGTATATAAGCGAATGTGTTCAAGTGAATGGCATTGGTGGTCTCAGTTAATCAAAAGACAGTATTTACTTAGGCAACTACATGTGTTCATGATAGGCTTCAGTAGAACACCTAACAAAGTGTTTTCACCCCAACTGAGCTAGTTCTCACAGTCCCTGACATCTGGAAACACCAAATACTATCAGCTCGTCATTGGTGTTATTTGGAGCTGGCCTCGCACTCTCAGCCAGGCCATGGTATTCTCGAGGAGAACATATAAATTTTCACAGAACGTCAGTAGTAGACAGAGTAATAGAAAATTGATGAATTGATAGAAAAGTAAGACCTTTCTGTAATTATGTCTGAACACAAGCAAGAACATAAACACTGTTAAAACCATAAAAAAGGCCAAATCTCCCTATCCTGCCTACATGAGTGATTACGCCTTTTTACCAACCACTGTTTTATCCTCACTCTGTTCTCTCCTACTTATAAATAAGATTTATGAATAAACTTAATCATAGAATTACTTCTGCTTTTTGATAACATCCAATGCGGAACAAAGTCCCATTTCCTTGAATCCTCTCTCATATCAGCTAACACAAGCCCAAACATTTAAGTGCTTTTCAACACTTACTGTGAAGTCCCATGGTCTCCCTTATTGCAACAAACAGTAAACCCAATTTGATCAACTACCGGTGTGTTCCTAATGGTCTTTGGCTAGAGGACATTAATACACTCTTATCATCTGTTCTACACACTTAACACTTATCTATGTAATTTCTTTGATGTGTCTTATCTCCCAGTTATATTGCTTCTTGCAGGCACTGAAGTTATCTGAAAACTTAATGCTGGTGTTCGATGTCAATTAATTAATGACTTTTATAATTGACCAAATGGTTCATATTCTTTTCTTCTTTAGGAACCAACTACTATTTCAGCAATGGAGCTTTCCACTAAGCAGGTACTATCATTATGTATTAAAGTCAACACGCTATATTTTGTTAATTCTGTGTTTCAAATCTATAAATATATTTATGATCCATCAAGTTTTGCATACGCATTAACAATTATTTAATAAAATGAGAGAAAGAAATATTCTTATAAGTTAGTAGAATAAAAACTAAAGATAATTATCATTGCCTTCAGGTTTTTGACCAATATCATATATGTTCTATTAATGTATTTCTTAGATCATTATTTGTGGTAAATTTTAATTTATAGTATTTCTTTTTGGTCATTGTAATATATTTTCAAATATAAATAAATGTATAATTTAATTTAATTAGCATATATAAACAAAATACATTTTATAAGCTAGTAAAATCATGCACTGGACTACATATGTTTGGAGGATCTTGACCTAAAAGATAATTTTACTATTTCAGTAGTTTTGTTATTCTAGAGAAAACATTCAGTTTGGCTAAATATGAAAGGAAAACAGCAAAAATAAAAATAGTCGCTGCCAAATGATATTATTAAATTCCATGAAATCAAAGGTTATGGGCAGCATGTTAATAGTTTTTCTATTCACATTGAATGAATACTTTGGCAAGACACTTAAGAAACGCAGATAACTAAATGCCAATGACATATATAAAACAAATATAATTTTAGCTTCTAACAAATTATCATTTCCAATAATGTTACCTAGCTTTTCTATCCAGTATATAAATGGTAACTATTTAAAAAAAAAAAAGGCTTGGATACTGAGTCAAATTAATAGGTTAATTAATTATTAATTAACAGGGAAAAAACACAGAGTAGGGAGCACCCCTCCCCCCACTTACTGCAGTGAAAACTTACATACAAAATTGTTAAATGTGAGAATCATTTGGCTAATATTATTCCTAAACTGTTACTCTCTACCCATGTA
>NW_006494610.1:6016629-6037577 GCF_000325575.1 Pteropus alecto
TCCAAAATATTTACAGAAACTCAGAGTGCAGATATAATTGACCTGATAATGTTATCTTACACTTCATAAGTATGTGTTCACCTGTTCTTGTAATCTAAAAATTGTCAAATGTTGGCAAGGAAATCTGGGGATTTCCAGGATGAAAGCGAGCCTGGGATATTCTTTTCTGTAATGATTTTTTGTTATTTATTCTCTGCTAGGTTTCATTGCCAATCTTAATTACATTATATTTAGTATTGTAAAACATTCCTTTCTGTTTAAAAAAATTTTTGAACTACATTAAGAATTGCCTATTAAATGCAACACATTTCATCAAAAAAACAGTTTATCAGTTTAAAATACAATGACAGAAGAAAGTGTCCCTAGCCTTTATTTTCTATTACTGGAAGTTTGATTTCATTAGGTTGTGACTCAGTTTCATTCATGCTCATGGAAATTTTAAAAGTGAGGCATTGTTTCAAGAGAGACAAGCAGTGTTGAAACTAATTTTCTGGATAAATGGACTCATCTCCTGCTTTATGACCTGCAACTTGTTAAGGAGGATAGTGAGAAAGCCTGCGGTGATGTTAAATTGGGCAGAAAAAACACATCAGGTTGCTTGCTAGTGACTGGATTATGCTCTGTGGTACCTGCAAGCCTCCCCTCTATTTCGTTTAGGTAGCATAATTAGCTTTGCAAATTATTAATAGTACTGCAGATTAATTGTAAAATATAAGCTAGTCATTGAGTTGTATTTAATTTTTGATATTTTAATCACATCAGATTTTCATTACAATAATTTGTTGCCATATTTTATTAAACATGCTCATTTTATAGATAAGGAAATGAAGTCTTAGAAAAATTATGTGACTGTCCCAAGGTCACACAGCGAGTTAATGTAGGTTAAGACCTAGAATCCAGGGATCTCTATGCCCAATACAGCATTTTTTCACAACACCTGAGCTTTTGGTTTAAGTCTACTACACGAGTCAGAGTGTACTTGATTCCCCTCTTTGATGATCTTTCAGATAAGAAGTAATTTTGTAGCTTCATTAAAAGTAATCTTCTTAGAGAGTTTAAGGACAAACATTTTACAAATGCTAACACTAAAACTTTGCCCTTTTCCTTCTTACAGAGGGGCAAACTACATCTCAGGCAATGTAATAGGGACATCCAAGAATCAGAAGCAAATGATCCCTGCCTAAAGAATACATGGCATTGTAGATAATCTGATTAATTGAAATTATAAATGGTAGAAGCAAAAATAAATGAGTTATCAAAGAACAAAAAACTAGAATTTCAGTATTACATTGCTCAATGCCCTACTGTCTTTTTAAAAAATATTTTTATTTAAATAATTGACATATAACTATTACTGTCATCCTTTGTCTTCCCTTGATTTTATGCTTATAAAATACACCTGTTTCGATAAGATTAAGTTTTGATCTTACTGTATTTTAAATGGTCACTGCCAGGCCTTTGACAAAACTACCAATAATGAGATTTTTTTCAAAACCCACAAATATAAATTTATCTTTGATAAGATATGTATAAATGCATTTTTTCTTTTTTTAAGAAAAAAGAAATTTGAAAACCAAAATAGCTTTTGTCATAACAGTAAACTCTTTCCACAGCAACAACTATACATCGGCTCCCTGACGGGGGTTGCCCAGCTCCCTTTACACCGATGCGATATTTACGGGAAAGCCTGCGCAGAGTGCTGCCTTGCCCGAGACCCTTACTGTGCCTGGGATGGCTCCTCATGCTCTCGCTATTTTCCTACTGCAAAGAGGTAGGAAAAATATTAAAAATAAATAAAAATATTTGCTATTTATCTCACCTGATTCCATTTTTGGAACAGCTATCTTCATATAAGTATATAACCATTTTCTGATGAATAAAAAGGTTTAGAGAGCTTTTTTTTTTTCTTTCTTTTGAATATTCAAAAGGAAAAAAAAACGTATCATAGAATAATTGGGTACTAAATGTAATGGGACAAATGGTTTTAATAAATTACTGAGGGAAATCTAAAACATCACAATAATATTCTTGAATGTTTACACTTGGAAATTATGAAGTTTTGCAACTTCGCTTTACACAGGGGGAAAACTGAGGGCCAAGGCCCCAGAAAAAGGCACAAAGAACCTAAACTGGGCCTTGTGCTTTTTTACCAAAATGTTCTTTTATCCAAAAATGCTCTTCTTTTTCTATCCAGCAAAATTTTATCCTAGTTTTAAATTTTAATATGGCAACTTATATCCTTGGATGAACAGAAAATAATTTATTTAACTTTAGAGTCTTAGTATACAGGTACCCAATTATAAAAGTTAAGAATTATTTCTAGTTTTGAAGATATCATATTTTTGTACAATGTTGATTAACTAGCATCAAAATATATCTTTATTTTTCCCAAAATATATCTTAATTTGACCTAAGAAATTTAAAAGCTACCATATTATCGTGATATCATTTTGTATTTGCAATATTTGAACTTGAAATATAAAAGTACATAATAAAATATCTATCAATCTGTAGATATGTATTATACAAATATTTTAAGTATATTCTTGGTAATACTTATAAGTATTTTTTCAGTCATGCTTAAATAAAAATTGCTAAGATATACCTAGAAGTTATCTAAAACAACATGCTTATATAAAATTAAATTGCTGTCTGGAAGATTGAATGCATTAGGAACAAACATTTGATCATTTGATATAGTTTTATGTTCAGGAAATACAGTTATACTTGAGGGAATTCTTAGCACATCCTAAAAGTTGTATACAAACTTTATTTACTTTTGCTTTAAAAAATAAAAACATTTTATTTATTTGATAAAATAGTTATTTCAACATGTTCTCTATGGCTCACTTATGGGCTTCCTTTCTCTGTTGTATTTACTAGTATTGAGGAAACAGGCAATGATAGATGAAAGTAATATACAATATCTTGTTAATATAAACCTAAAGATTAATAGTGTACACATTAGCCTACTGAAACATAAAATAGAAAGTAACATCATCAAGCCACTACATTTTAGGACCAATAAAATTTGCTTTGTTTTTTTTATTATAGCTAATATTTTACAAGAAGCTGTTAATGTTGATTTTTGCTGTTGTTGCTAGTAAAGTGTGTTCTACATTAGCTTTATCTCAAATGTTTGGGAAAAAATATTATGAGGAATAAATAACCCTAATGGCTACTAAAATCTGTTGATTATACACTTTAGATAATACTGACTGCAGTGAAAAATAATTTACAATTTAAATCTATCCTATAATTAGTCCATGTGGACTAAAACATAGTTGTCATGTTATTAATATTAAATGTAAATATAGTATTAGCTTATTTCATGTAACAAATACAATTTTCTTAAGGCTTTAACATTCAGGATTAAGATAACACGTTTGTATAACTTTGATTTAACTACCATTTTTGTTGTGAATTTAAAATAAAAAGTGTGGAATTAATGTGTTATTGATTAAAGAAACCATAGATAGTTTAATAAATAGAAATATGTATTTTTACTGCAATCAAATTAAATTATTTGGTTAAAATTTTATGGTTCTTAAAATCTTTTAGCACTATGGGACTTAATGTTACTCGAAAATGTAGAATTAGTGTTTGAAGTAAAATGAGTTTTATTTCCTTTCCATGTGAAAGTGTATACAATTGTCTAATTTAGTAATAATCCATTCTAATTTTGAGACAATTTTAATAAAAACTAAATTTAGAAATCATCACTTCATCTATAATGTTAAAAGCTGTATAGTATTATATATTTGAAATGTGTTTATTGCTTACCTACAATCCAAGATTGTTAACACGTTTTTGCTGTGCCTTGCAGATTTTACTTAACCCAACTTTATTTGTCTCTGGAAAAGATGTTTAGAGGCCTCACATTTATGTATTCTTTGTGATGGCTTTTTTCAAAAGCTTAAATTGCAGTAAAAATGCCTTCTCAGATGCTTTGTGGTTCGTGTTTCACAAGTTCTCTTGTTGGCTCAATTTTGAAATGTGCAACATCTGTTGATAGTCTCACCAATTCTACAAATAGAAATCTATAAATACTTCGGAGTTCTAAATTTATGAATACAGTAACAAATTCCATGTTTGCAATTTTCAATGGCCTTTATGACAGATCTTTCGAGGGATGATAACTAACTTTATGGCAAGACAATATCCATTAAAATAGATTCAGAAAACAGTTGGACAAGTGTCTCCAATCTTTTCCAGTCTGTGTTACACATAGCCAATCTCCATTTTTATCCTCTTTCTCAAATACACATCTAGTTTGCACCACAATGACTAGAGCCAACCTCCTCCCCAGTCAACAATTATCAAAGTGCAGAGAGGACACCTAGTTTGGACTGCAGCTAACATGACCTGAGCAGTAGAATGTAGGAGAAATTCATTTAGATTTTTATAGTAAATCTGGCTTTTCTTTTAGTGGTAAATTCATTGTCTTCTCCCTCACTTTCTTCTGACAAAAGTAGGACTTGATCTCAATATTTGTTGCTTTTCTTCTTTTATTCACTTCAAAGGTAAATCGGTTTGCAATCATAGCTATACGATCATTGATAAATCTTTTATTTTAAAAAGATTGATATAGCAACAAAAATGGAAAATAAAAAATTAATTTAAAATAGAATTCATTTTCTTAATTCTTTTAGATTTAACAAAAGTCTATTTCAGAAATCATGTGTATGTGTTAAGAGAAAGAGAACACACATGTGAATTTTAATTTTCAAGCTTACTCCTTCATTTATAATCAGAATAAACATTAAATTCTGTTTATTGAAGAAATGGATTGCTAGTCTATATTTTGTGCTTTTTCTTCAAAATTTAAGCTGCTAAAAATTTAGGAGTTTCTAGATGTTAGATTCTTATTGATTGGCATCCAGTAGCAAAAAAAGCCATGAATTTTCTGTTATCAATGCTTAGAAAGACTTTTAACACATTGCCAGTACAATTGTATACTATTTCCCATTTTGATTATCTTGGAGACTGCTCTTACAGGTATAATGAGCTGCTTTTAAAAAATCTTTTATTCAGGTGTAGATGCATCTCTTTCGATAAGCTCTTAGAGTTTTGATTTTTGATACTTCTTAATTTTTATGACAAATTCCCAAGAGAGAATAGAGATACAATAATACTTTTTAAATGTAATTGTTTTAGACGAACAAGACGACAAGATATAAGAAATGGAGACCCACTAACTCACTGTTCAGACTTACAACATCATGGTAAGTTACAACATTTTTCATCTTTCAACCTGTTAACGCTAGGATAAAATCTTAAGAAATAATGCATATCTACACGCATTTATGCAGGGCACACACCTCTCCCAGAATACTTATAGAAATGTAAATAAAGAGAATGAAAATCTGGGAGAAAGAAAATTCTAAAGAACACAAAGCACTGAAGTATGTCTTATTATTGCAAGTATGATCAAGTCAAGATTTTAGACTCTTATGAAACTTAAAGCTCAATTTCCTTACATTAACAAAAAGTTTAGGTACATGTTTTCATATATAGTAGTGACATGAGAGTAGTAGGCAACAAAAATATTTAAATATATCGAAGAAGAAAGTGTATTAAAATAAACCATGCAAAGTATTCATTAATATACCGATGATATAAACCTTATGTATTGTTTTGGGGTATCCTCGTCAAGTAGAAGATAATTCTGATGTTTTCACACTGATTTACTAATAGAATATTCTCTTGAACTGGGGATTTTAGACCAAATTTATTTTATGCCTCCTAAAAGATGTCAAGGCCAATTTAATGTCAGGTTACTTATTTAATGCTGAAATACCAACCAATCTTAATTAAAAATGCAGTAAAATTGTAGTATACCTCACTTCCCCACTGTGACCCTTTACAAAAATAACAATGAAGCTGTGCTTCCCTCTGCTGGTGAAACTTATCAATGGCATCACTGCTAATGAATATAGTTAAAAATGACTAGAATGTAAAATACACACATTTTACATGTAATTGAACATAATTATCATATTAACTTTTTTTGGTGCCTTTTACATTAATCCTAAAAGAAGGTCTGATATTTTTTATCAATTAACTTGGATTTCATTAACTCATTCTGCGTGTGGAATATTCATGTTTCATGCATGTTATGAAAGAACACACACTACACAAATTGCACCCTAGCATGTGTTCCAAAACCTAGCTACCTTTCTGAAAGTCAGATCCCCTGTTGTATATCCTATATGTGCTGGTGTGTGATTCAAAAATTCTCACAGGGTTGTTTGGAAGATACCCATACCAGTAAACCATACATTGAGCCTATATTTTGGATCCATTTTGCTTGCAAAAAATTTTTTTACCAAGGATTTTCCTGTCTGTTATTGTTCTCATTATTAAAAAAAAAAAAGTAGTACTAAACTGAAGCAAATGTTATGAATTTTTTCTTTATACAGGTATAGTACATTATTGACACACTGTTCTTAAATTTTTCAAATGACATAACTCAATTGGACAATAAAACTCATTAGTCTTCTATTAATCTATACCATGTAAAAATTTTGAATTATGATCAGCACCATTTAAGCAATACAGTATTATGAAATATTAATTCATTATACTAAAGAATCTATTCGCTTAGCTACTGAGAAGCTAATGATTATAACTGGAAGGAAAAGAAGCAAGGCGATGTAAGTAGAGCTCACTTTCAATCAGACTTTAATCTCTTTATTAAAATGGACATTGTTATGTTGCTCATTCTTATATCTCTAGAGCTACAACAGATACAACATTGTCGACATCATAATAAATAACATGCAGATATTTAATAAATATTTGTTGAATAAATTATCCAAATATTTCAAGCTACAGCATAAATACTTATCGTTTTTGTTTTTAGTAGAGATTTGAACTAAATAACATCTATTATTTACTGTAAAAATTATTTAAGTCATACATTGTTATTATTAACACCATCATATTCAGAAACAAAATCTCTTAAGAAATCTCAACCAGTGAATTAACTAATAAACAATTATCATATACAGTATATGAAAGATATTGTGCTATGCTTTAAAGATTACTGGAGAATTTCATGTATAAATATATATTTATATTTTACTGATAACCAATTATTTGTATAATACAATATAATATTTTTAATTTTAATACAATATTTTACTGATACATCTATTTGTTTAACAATCCAATATCATCAAAGACCCAGTTAGTATTTTTTAAAAATTATATATATATGAATCATGAATGTTCATATACATGGAAAAGCTGATCAAAGGCATATTTTTTTTTAAATGAGAGTGTAGATAAATTAATGCTGTTGACTGTTGAATGAATGAGCACTAGAGAGTATTTCAAATTTTAAAGTTGTTTTGATGAAATTGGAGTTGAAAAGACTAAAAATTGGGAATATTTAAGAACTGCTTAGCTATACAAAGTAAAACGAACGTGAATCAATTTTTCTTGTAATTCTTCAATCAGAATGCATTTGGTAGGGGTAAGGGGAATTGTTGTGGTTCATTATTACTGGGCTGTGTGTGTGTGTGTGGGGGGTGGGTGTGTGCGTGTGTGTAAACAACTCTAAGTAGATGCTTGTGATATATGGGAGGAAATGGTAAAATCATCCAAGAAGCTCTGCAGCAATAAAACATTCCTTTTTTCAAAGGCCTCTTTATTTCTGTCTGCTTGTACTGATAATTGACCAAAAGTAAGATTATAGTAAATTTCAAATGTTTGGAAACTAAGTCAGGCATTCCCACATGGCCAGGCTGAGGCTTCCCATTAGGAATCCGTGAATTATCTTGGAATAGGTGTTATCAATATTTAAAAATGAAATGGGCAAAAACTCAGAGGCCAGCCCTGTTATGTCATATATGCTGTCTTGTTAATGTCACATCTCACATTGAGTAAAACATATGTGCTCATATGGAAACATATAAAGATATGAGATGTTTTCACAGAAAGCTGCTAAGCAACTTGAAGCTAAATCAGTTCCAGCTGTAATGGTAAACATATTTTGTAACACTCTATATTTTACATATCCTGAGGTTTTAATAGAGAGACTATATAAAATAACTCAGAATTAAGTGGAAGAAATTTTACTCTCGATGAAACCTTTAACAATCACTCAGCGCTCTGCTCCCTCTAGTTAAAGAGCGCACTAATAGTGAGTTGGCCTAGGTGAAATATAGAAGAATCCAGCCCCCCTTTCCTTGATCCAGCATGCTCTCTTCCGTCACTGGTGGCCATTCACCTAGGAAAGTTTTAATACAAAACCCTAAGTATGTATGTGCTGGCAGATCTTCTTGTCTCACTACTCACACCTCATACAGAATACTAAAGAGAAATCTCGGGTTATTTTCAATATGTTCCCTTCCTTAAAATAACTGTTGTACACAAAACTGGAGCTGGTCTGACTTTGCATTCAAGAGTGCAAGTGGCTGAGTCAATTTACCTTTAAACTACCTCCCATGCCTTCTTCTTTACTACAAAAGAAAGAGCCATGCTATGATCTACATGTCCAGAGAAGAAAAAGCTTCAACATGAGTAACATTTTTTTAAAAAATTAAAATCATCTAATATTTTTGAATCTTTGAAATATTTAATACTCTAACTTCTAGTTTAATATCATCTTTGAATTTTACTTTGTAATATTTCTCTGGGCTGTTCCACATACATTCATTTTCTTTCTAGCATCTCATAGTAAAATTTCCATAGAATTCAATCTTCTTAAGTGTCTCCACACTTAGCTCAATTTATGTCTTGGTTGGCATCAAAGTCATTCCAAAATTTCATAAAATATCTTTGGCAGTGTCATCCTAATGGTCTGAAGAGCTGTAAATTTAGTACTTTGTAGCAATGCTAATCTGGTCTGTGCCTTGGCTTCTTTTATACATGTAGAAAATCCAACTGTGAATCTGAGCATTTAGCCCAAGAGAATCTTCAAGATTTGATAGATGAACATGACGTCAGCCCTAAAAAAATCCCTAATTTTAATAAATTACCAAATTGTATCAAGTCTAAGATGTCACTATATATAAGATGCACCATTATTTTATGTACTACTAAGAAAAAAAAATTGCTCAAGATAAGCAATCTTATAAGATGGCTCCAGTATCAAACCAAGGCACAATATGTTTCAGTATTAGCACAAAGGGGAAATAAATTCCAATGCAGAAAAAGATGAGGAAATTTGCTTGTTTTAGCCATAATCGTGGACAGTGGAAAGGGGTAAAAACACTTCTTGAAACAGGGTGGCACTCATGAAGGTTTACTTTCTGAATTCATTCCAACAACCTCAGACAAAATTTTAATTTAAAGAAGTATCAGTTTAGTAGGGTCTCATGTGTCTGGCAGAAGAACCGTTTTTTCTGAAAGAAGGTAACTTCAACTCAGATCAAGAGCAACTGTAAGACACATTCTGATATCAGAAATCTTAAAATATAAAGAAGCATGCATCTAGAATGAACTTACTGCATTATTATCTTCTTTAACTTTTGTAAACCTTTTTTGAAACTATTTCGCTGGACATAATCATCACAATAACTATCATCTGACAGTACCTTAGGCAAATAATCCAATTATTTATAGTATATATGTATAAAACATGCATATACAGTTTGAATAAGAAGTTTCAAATATTTATGTCATCATTGTTCTTAATTAAAGTTTTTAAATATGTCATTAAAGATCACTCAAGTGTTTTTACACCTATAATTTAAGCATTGTAAACAAAGTTTTTAAAGCATGCTATATTTTTTTAAGTTCCAAGCTTATAAGGAAAGCATATTAAAATGCAAGATGGTATTTTTATTATTGTTTATGGAAATTTTCTGCATCCACAAATGGGTGTTTTCCACCATCTCCTATCATATCTCTTGGGAAAAAATAAACATCAAAGTTTATGTTTTCTGTTTTTAAATGTAAAAGTTTTATGATAATTTTACTCGTGCATATAGATTATATGTGCTTTCTTGGTAAAGCATTTGCTATAAAATCTTGAAAATAATACATAACAGATGTTCAATATAAATAAATTAATATTACAGTAGATATCTTCATATTAGTGTTGTTTTTTAAGTAACTGAGTTTCGGGCTGCTCCATATTAAGAAGCACTGTAGCTTTTGGCATCACAAGATATTAAGCACAGTATTAAATATAACTATTCAAATGGTCTCATAGTTAACTTCCTAATACCTCAATTTCATTTCCATATTTTGAATTAATAAATCTCTAAAAAATGAAATACTAGTTACTTTCTCTGAAACAATAATTACTTATGAACAATAAAATTAAAATACCCTGGTCATTTCTGTCTATTTATCCATCTACCTATCTATATACCAACAAGAAGATTTTAAATACAAACCCACAGGAATCTGTGGATTCAAGGAAGATTGCAAACTACTTTATAAAATTCTAAATGCTTTACACTGGTTGATAAGTATTTCTATCACTGTTGAGGGATCTTAATTTACAGCATATAGCAAAGTAGTTTAAAATGTAAATTTATTTTAGCAAGTTGATAAATGATAAGTTTAAGCTTTCTTTAAGATTTTATTGGTTAAATTTTTTCTGTATTTGATAAATTGTTATATTAAGCACATGGACTTTAAAATATACATATGCATGAATTTCTAGGTGCATTCATGCAAATTAGCATTCAACAAACATTTATAGAGAAACTAGTTGGCATAAGAATCATACAAAACATTAGAGAAGCATTATACTAAACATTACCTTGACAAATAAACAGGATCCTTGTCATATAGCTTAGTACATATTATAGAATTTGTTTTAAGTACATTACAGTATATCAGATTAAATCAATTGTTAGACATCTTAGTAGTCAGACCCAAAGATATACATGAATGTTAAAAATTAATTGAAACTTTTTGTCTTCAATTTTTTTTTTATTTTAAAATATTTTACATGTTTCCAAGAGTCATTGATTCATCTGTGAAATGCCTTTTCAGCTAATGCTTCTGAAAGAGATCTGATGCATTCATTCGAAGCCAAGTTAGAGTCTTTTCTATCAATAAAGCATCTGTTGTATTTCTAGAGAAAATCATCTAGAATCCAGTAAGGAAAATCTGAGTAATGATGTTTATACTCAAGACATGTATATCTGCAGTTTCCTATGTCACCAAGAATTGATGGGCAACACTTCCTTTCCTCCTTTTCTTGACCTTTTCTCAATATTGTTGAGAAAAAATTTATACTGTAAAATATTAAAATTAAATGTGATAAAAGCAATTGGAATTAGATTTCTCTTTATGTAGTTCAGCAACTAAATATTTAAAATAATTTACCACCATCTGCCCCTCCTCCAAGTTAAATTTTACTTCTATTTTCATTCTTTGTGAAATTCAATCTTTTAATAACCTAAAGGAGAGGACATCAAAAGCGTTAACAGAGATCAAATAGTTGAATAAAAATGTGGTTCACTACCTCACCCATCTCTGTCTTTTGTATATGACATCAAATTTTCTAAGATTCTAACATTATTAACATTTCAATCTTGGGAGACATTTACGGGGTTAAAATGGAGATTGAAATAAATGGAAAGCTGAAACATGATGCCTTCTGTTTCTGCTATATTGGAAGAGAATCAAATACTAAATAAGGCCTTTAGCAACATGATATTTCTGGCCAAATGATGGATATCATGACTTTTTGTTGTTACAAAAGGAAGCAATTTATTTAACTTCTTTCTTTCCTCCCATTTCTTCTGGTTTATTAGGCTCATTTCATTTCCATAAATTATCCCACTAAAAGAGGAAATGATTAATTGAAGATTGCTTCCTCAGAAACATTATTTCTAGTCATTAACTGCTGCTACATATTGTAACATTGTGTTATTCAAACACACTACGGTGCTTTTAAAATAATTTTAATGTTTGTTGCTTCTCAATTATTTTGCTCTAACTATTCAATTCAACCCATGAGAATTCATTATGCTGATTTAACAACTATATCCTCTTGTCTACTAATAATTTTCATGACAAAAGTTTGTATTCAAAACAGTTGCTTTCTTCTAAGAGAGGAAATATATTTTAAAATGAATTAAATTGAGATTGCTTTCTTTCTGGAAATCTACAATATTACTCCTTGACACAGACATCCTTTGGAGGTGTAAGTGTCCCCAGAGATGTGAGAATGTATTTATATGATTTATCAAATCTCTTTCTCTTCTTATTATTCCATATTTGGAATTTTGCATTTGGAATATACTTGATTAGACATCATCTTCTACCGTATCTCAAAATCAACTGTTGTAGCATTCTAAAATGACAAATTTAGAAGATTTGAAATATTTACATTTAACAGTGGTTTAATGATATATTCTGTCAAAATCAGGGTATAAACCCTAGGCCCTTTTTAATTGATCAAATTTTAAATCATTTTTTAATAAAATTATGATAACTGTTTTGAGGATGTCAAAGTTACATGAGATTCAGCTTTCGAATGCAGAGTAAATAATTACCTGCATTTGCCATTCACCAAACATCAGCTAAGGGTTTATGACTGCCTCGTGCTAGGATTATAGAATGCAAAATATAGAGGAAGATAACCAGATTAGTAAATAATTATAACAAATAAGGCTACATGTTCTCTAAAGATATATGCAAAAAAGAGGTTTTTAGGAGGCATAGAATGCTTTCTTTGATGGCGGTGGGAGAGCAGTGTTAATATTGGGAAGGTATTCAATTTGTTTTAGTTTGAATTCTCAATAAAAGATTTTAAGTTTTGAATTATCAGTTGAAACTATCATTAAGAAAAGCAATAACAATATCATCTTACATATTTATGACTATTTCTGTGTAGACATATTTTTAAGAACAATAAAAAAGATGTTAAAAAAGAATTTAAAATTTTGTTATTAGTAATTGTTAAGTAACTAATATATTAATATATTTCAAACAATATGCAATTGTTTGATTAAAAACAAAGATAAAATAAAGATATCAATAATGTAATACAGGCAAAGCAGGTTTGCTGACAGAGAACAAAACCAGGCATGCAGGAAGAACAGATTTACCAAGAAGTCATAGGAATAAGATATTAAATTTTGTAACAGTTTTTTTTTCTCGCCAATATAGAGGGGAAAATGTGATCAATTGATGAATCACAAAGTTCATTAAAAAAATCAATTGTTCAAGAAAAGCTCAACAGTGTCTAAAAACTAACATCAAAAAGAAAAAAAAGAAAACATTTTCAAAATTGAATATAGAGAAACAGTACAATGCAACGAATACCATACTCAGTAATATTGGAACAAAAACACAGTAAGCAAACCCATGGTGTATTGCTTTTGTTCCCTCAACATAAGTCAGAAGGACCTCACACAACACAATTCAGTAAAATCAATTATATGATGGGATTAACACAACATGTTACATATAAAATGCTTGCAAATCAACTTGTTTAATCCAGAGGGAGATTATAGATTATACTTACCCTGAACATGCAAGATTTCATATCCTTCAGGAAATCTTTAATGAACAATGTTTTCTCAGTTGAACTTTTGATGTATACTGAATAATTATGCATTCAATAGTATATACTTTGAAAAATACTTATAGCATAACTGTATTATGTTACTACTTCTTTGCAGAGCTCTTTGCTTTAATAAACAGTTGATACAATAGTAAATTTGCATCCTAAGAAAATATTGAAAATCTAGTAAGTTTAGAAGACAAAAATCAAAATATTTTCTCTGTTTGTAATTTTGTTTTTTTTTTTTTTTGAGAGAGAGAGAGACAGAGAGACAGAGACAAAGAGAGATTGAGAAGCAAAGAGAAGAAAGGAGGGAGGGCCTAAAGGAGAGGAATACATTGGTATTGGACCTCTAATGTTTCTACTTAGAATTTACTCAAGCAGGGGAGAAGAAGGGTTAGGGAAAGGAATAAATATTTATTATGTGGCTTTTAATTATTCTTTCTGAAATACTTACCAGGGATCTGTTTATATGGTTAGGTATGGGAAAATGTTTACAGGTTGTTACATCTAAGTGCCCCAATATATAAACGTTTGGTTGAAACCACTTTAAATGAAAATTCTGGTCCTAAATCAAAAGTTACTTATGATAGAAACATTCTGCTGCAGAAGGATTAAAACAACCATATTCAGTGTAAATTTAATTTTTGCAATTATTGCTGATGACAGGACTCAACAAAACATAAAATAGGAGAATCTCAAACCAAAGAAAGACACCGGTACCTCTGCATACTGACTATTCTTGAAGTTAATGAGACAGGACTTTGGCTCACTGCTTACTAACTAGAAGATTTTTCTTGTTCTTTTTATTTGGACAAAGGAGACATAGAAAAGGCCAAGTTAGAGGAGAATAAATCCTTAAGGTATTGGCAAGAGTCATTATCAAGGCAAACTAACTAACAGCACCACGCCAATGTACCACATATACCAGTTGTGGTTCTTACCTTATTCAGATGGAAAAGTACCTGAATATCATAATGTTCTTGAAGAAGTCCGTGACCTTTTATTATATTTAACTAGAAACAACTTGGTGTAAGTCCTTGATTAAATCAAACACTATATTAGATTCTACTATAGATAAGTAGCAGATAAAATGAAATATTTTAAAATTAAAGAACACATCTATTAAGAGAATTTCAGTATGTGTGTGCACGTGTGTGCGCACATTAGGAAACATTTGCTGTCACCAGGGAAAATCGAAGAAGAGAAACTAAAAGCCGAACAGGTTTCCCAGGACTGTAAGGAAGGCTAACAGGAAGCTCTCTGAGGACCGGATAGTATGATGATATTAACAGGGAAGAAGACAATTTAGTGATTTTTTAAAAAAATGTAACCAATTGATGTTATATTAATAATTAACTCTCGTTTCTTATTATACAAGTTACATTATTATTCTTAGATATGTGGAAACTAGCATACTGAAGTATTTAAACAGGGTTCTGTGTTTGACAGCAATAACTTACATCTTGTATTTCTATAGATGTAATGTAGATTAGGAGAGAAACAAGTCAGTTATTGTCATAAATTTCTACTAGAAATGAGAGGCATGGCTGGTAAACTAGAAAATATTAGTGAATGACTATGTCGTTTGTTTCTAAATCCAATGGATGTTTTCTATGTATCTTATAACCCATTACTATTTAGAGACTGAATGAAAAGTGTCTTCCTAAAAGTAAAATGATTTCTTTTATTTTTTATTTTATTGGAGTTAGGACATTTAACATGAGATCTACCCTCTTAAAATATTTTAAGTGTACAATAGTTTTATTGTTCGTAATAAGCACAATTTTGTACAGCAGGTATCAAAATCTAATTCATCTTACATAATGGAAACTATATACCCATTAATTAGGAATTTCACATTTTCCTTTTCTCACAGCCCTAGGCAACCACCATTCTACTCTTAGCTTTCAGGAATCTGACTATTTTTAGACAGCTCGTATAAGTGGGATCATACAGTATTTGTTCTTTTGTGACTGGCCTATTTTTCTTAGCATGTCCTCAAAGTCCATCCATGCTGTTGCCTATAGCAGATTTCCTTCTTTTTTAAAGGCTGAATAATATTCCTACTAAAAGGATTTATAAATCAAAAGAGTTTAAACTGCACAACAATTAGCAGGAAAAGAAATGTTTTCAGTGGAAATTGTATTGACCTCTGTGACAAGACATTCTCATTGTTCAAGGTAGCTCTTGAATCACAGGAGACTTTTCAGCCCCTGTCGAGAATAGAGATTCACTTTATTTCTATTCAGGGAAGCAGATCTCTTGTAGACTAGCAGAGCAACATGTGCCATATCCATTTAACCAAAGACATACTAATTTCAGAGGATAAAGAAAAATACTACCATGTTCAATGTAGATCTTGAAAAAGATATGTGTGTGTGTGTGTGTGTGTGTGTGTGTGTGTGTATGCATCTCCAATATGAAAAAAAAGTGACTTTGAATTAGTTAAATGTTTCTTATATTTTGGTCACTTCCTATTTCTTTTCCTATTTCTAGGAGATTGATCTTTTAAATCAATAGAGTAAAAGGCACTGAACTCCAGAGATAGCAAATGGAGGCAGAAGGTGGATTGTAAGAAGGGTGAGACTAGGAGATGATGGACGTAGGCCGTGTACGGAATTTGAATTGAAGCAAGGTTTTGGAAAGTTTTAAACCTAGTGAGAGCAAATCATATTGTCTATGACAGACAAAAGTACTCAGTTGATTATAATGAGAGTAAAACTGTCAAAGTGATGCCAAAAAAGGGGGAAAACTTGTTTAAATTAAAAATTTAGCTAAGTTTGAAGTAGAGAGCAAAAATTTTCATCTGTCTTCACTGTCACTCTATGCATGTGAAAATATATTTATTATTTTCTAAATTAATTTAATGAGTTCCAGATTGTACAGGATGTCATAATGGAAACAGGATTATACAAGATAATGAGTTCCTTTTTTTTTTTTTTGATAAATGAGTTTTACCTAGACTCCCTATCTCGTACTTTTGATCTTAACTGTGTTTTATTTACCACATTGAAGGAGGTTGCATAAAGGGTAAAATAATAGAAACTTAATCAGGAAACAGGTTTCCTTACTGCTGCATTTTATTACATACTCCTGCCATATTCTTTAGCCTAATTCTTGAAAATCTTAAAAGATGTCTCATTTTAAAATAAGGACAAACTGAAACCACATTGCATTATAACTGCATCTTTCTTCTGTGCCATCTCAAACATTTCACACCAATTGATCTTCTGAACAAACTTGGGGATTATTTAAGAGTTATTGTAAGGGAGTATAAACTTCCCAAACTTTACCTCTTATAAAATACTAGATAAACATTGGTTTGTGAATGTAATTTTACAAATGAAAAACAAATACAAAGAGGCAAAAATCTTGTTTGTTTGTTTTTTTCCAAAAGCCCAGTCAAATAATTTTCATTGTAGAGAATAGTATAATATGAAGTAGCCCAATTAGTCAGAACATAGAATTTTACAGTGAAAATAATTTCGTGGAAAGTATTATCATGGCATATAAAGGTATATAGTTATACTGCACATATGACTGATTTTGTTAATGTAATGCTATTTTCTGATACACAAATATCTGCATATGCTTTTTATAACCCATACCAAAACAATTAGTCTATTTTGATAAGCACTTGGGTTCTGAAACTTTACATCCTCGAAATTTCTGTCATCAATTAATTTCGAAAAGACTTCCAACATGGCTATAAATTTATCTCCAGAGTTTCCAAATAAATACTTTGGAAAGTTGAGTTTACTTTTCTAATATTTTCTTGTTTCATTTCCTCATCACCCAACAGATAATCACCATGGCCACAGCCTCGAAGAAAGAATTATCTATGGAGTAGAAAATAGTAGCACGTTCCTGGAATGCAGTCCAAAGTCACAGCGAGCTCTGGTCTATTGGCAATTCCAGAGGCGAAATGAAGAGAGAAAAGAAGAGGTATAGGAATGAATTTGACTGGATTATTTCTAATATGTTCTAAGTGAGCCCAGCATGGTTGACTTGAGGAGGAGGAAAGTACTGTGAATCTTTATCCTTTTCCTAACCCAATAATCACTCATTCATTAAATAAGTGTTTATTGAAGCCTGATTATATGACAGGCTTATTTTAGGAGCTGGAGAAACAAAGGTAAGCTGGAAGACTTTTGTCCCAGAAGCCCTTTGGGGATATATTTTAGTCTTTTTTCTTTACGCGTTATCTACAAGGCAATTATGTTATCTATATTGTCTTCAAAAAATCAAATCCTCATACTAATTTTAACTTTTGTTCAATTAATGCCGCTATAAAAACGTGTATTTCTTTTTCCATTCACTTTCAAATGAGGAGGGAGAGGTTTGGGGAAGGGAGTAGTAGGTTTAGGATGAAGGATCTAAGGTCCCAGTATGAATTCTGATATGAACCATGCATGTAGCATCAGATAGATCTTCTCCTTAAATGGATACGTTTATTCCTCTGTAAATTAAAAAAAAAAATACATATATATATATGTATATATATATGTATTTTTTTTTTAATGTATACACAGAAATTCTCAGTGAGTACTCTGAGCTTCAATGCTTTTTAAAAGCATTAAATAACGGTAACCAGACTATGTGGGTGATTTGTAAATGTATTACACGCAGACAATTTTACAAACATAATCTGAATATGAAGGTAAAAATCCTCCCATTATCTTTTTTGACATGTGAAGCAGTCTTTAAATGATAATCATATCATACAAATGTCAGGGTTGATTTTATACTTTACTAGTTTAAACTTTCAGGATCTCTTTTGTAAACTGTATTCAAAATAAAAATGAGGTAAGATATATTCAAAAGCATATCTTCATTTTTTATGTCACATATAAGACATAAGAAATTGAATAAATAATTAAGCATGTAACCCCTGATTTTTGTATTTTTTCCCAAATCTTATGTTAATTACGATGTTGCATTGTCTTCTAATATCATGGTTTTGTATTTCCAATGCCAATATTTAATGTTAACTTTTTCAAATATTTATATGCCTTGTTTCAAACATGTAAATAAAGTATATCTTTGTACTTTTCTCCCATTATCTTGAATATTTTAAATTATTATAATGAGAAATTTAATTAAAACAGTAGACAAACAATATTTTGCAATGCATCTTAAAAACAACTGACAGAAATTTATAACTTTTTTTTTTCTGATGGGAAAATGTTCTCATATCTCTAAGCTAGAAATTTTATTAACTGTTAAAGTGTGCCCCAACACAGTTTCAGAACTTACTTTTTTAAAAATATGTATATATTTTACTGCCTTTTGTTTCTTCTGCTAGATTAGAGTGGATGATCATATCATCAGGACAGAACAAGGCCTTCTACTGCGTAGCCTTCAGCGGAAGAATTCAGGCAATTACCTGTGTCATGCCGTAGAGCACGGCTTCATGCAAACTCTTCTTAAAGTGACCCTGGAAGTCATCGACACAGAACATTTGGAAGAACTTCTTCATAAAGATGATGATGGAGATGGCTCTAAGACCAAAGAAATGTCTAACAGCATGACCCCCAGCCAGAAGGTCTGGTACAGAGACTTCATGCAGCTCATCAACCACCCTAACCTAAACACAATGGATGAGTTCTGTGAACAAGTTTGGAAAAGGGACCGAAAACAACGTCGGCAAAGGCTAGGACATACCCAAGGGAACAGTAACAAATGGAAGCACTTACAGGAAAATAAGAAAGGTAGAAATAGGAGGACCCACGAATTTGAGAGGGCACCCAGGAGTGTCTGAGCTGCATTACCTCTACAAACTTCAAACAAGTAGAAACTTGCCTAAGACAATAACTGGAAAAAATGCAATATACATGAACTTTTTTCATGGCATTATGTGGATGTTTACAATGGTGGGAAATGCAACTGAGTTCCACCAATTATAAATTAAGTCCATGAGTAACTTTCCTAACAGGCTTTCTTCTTAACACCAACACGTAATAGTGGTCAGGTGAACGCAGATGTTCACTTTTAGCAGACTTAATGTTTCCTATGGGATTTCATTGTACAGGTTTCGCTTTCTTCTTTGCCTGAGAAATAAAAATGTCATTTTCCATATTGCCATCTAAAGAAGAAAAATTGCATCAGCAAAGCCATTTTATTGAACTAAAACTTTAAAATAAGCTGCATGGATTTACTAAGCTGATGAATATTCCAAAACGTAGTTGGATTTGAGGATCTTTTTTGTCTACCAGCACTCGTGTTTATATGTACTGGAGGAGTAAAATGATACTGAATGAAATGGTCTGTGGAAATATAAAAAACATAAACCATCCATCATCCAGAAGAAAAAATGGAATACACTGATCTACTACTGATGTCTTCTTTCAGCTTTGATCTAAAGATGTATTTTATTAAAACTATAATTTAAATGTACCATGACAAATATGCAGTAAAATTTAGCTCTTTTCTAAGCTAGAATAGGTTTTTGTCTTACAATTACTGTGCTATATAGTTTTTGTTGTAAAAATTCCAATTGTGTGCTGCTTTTTTTTCAACGTTTTGGTTTTAGTTCTGCAAGAGGGATAGCTGATACTGTTTTAGAAACACATATACATCATTAACAGTTAATTCCTAAAATTCAGATGTAAATTATGCTTTATTTCTCTGAAGATATCAAACAAATAACACCTCTCCTTCTTTAAATATTATCTAAACTAGTTTTAACCTGTATAATGTCCTTTAAAAAAACAGAGCATTTAACCAGCAAAAAAAAAGGAAGAAACAGATCCATTTGTTAAATTCACTTTGTTGTACCTAATGGATCAATAAGGAGAAAAGGAACTGCATATTTCATAATATTAATAAGCATTATCTTAATATAATGTTAATAGCAAATGTCTCGTAATTCTGTCCTGAAACCCGGCGATATTCGAGACATAAATATTCATTCTCATGATTCCACTGGGAATTACATCTGTGCTAATTTTTTTCAAAAAAGATCAGTAATATTCATAACATGTTGAAAGCAAATTTCTCAACTGTTTGCATCTGTATCAGCTGCCTCTTATTTCACATTGATTAAGACAATTATCTGTCTAAAGAATGCAAATTCTTTTCATATTAATGGGAGTGAATTTTATACAAACTATTTTCCAGGACACTGCCCATACTTAGAACATGTAAAACTCTTGGTCTCCTACAACAACTTATAAAATAAGATAAAAGATTATTAACTAAGGTCTTGCCTTCTTCATTTTCTTAAAATGATTCCTTGAGAATCACTGACTTCAAGATGTAAAAAACTGTCAGCATTACAACAGTTTCTTTTGTATTACACTCACCTTGCCAGGAATCCTTCCCCAGATCCTTGATCACACATAAAAATGCAAAAGAAACATCCTATTGCTGATGAAAGCAGCATCGAAATTCTAACTCTGTCTTGGAATAATAATTCACGCAGAATTACTTTCTCACCTCAGACTAGTTCATTTTACAAATT
>NW_006494610.1:6037640-6092459 GCF_000325575.1 Pteropus alecto
TGTATATGTACTGGAGGAGTAAAATGATACTGAATGAAATGGTCTGTGGAAATATAAAAAACATAAACCATCCATCATCCAGAAGAAAAAATGGAATACACTGATCTACTACTGATGTCTTCTTTCAGCTTTGATCTAAAGATGTATTTTATTAAAACTATAATTTAAATGTACCATGACAAATATGCAGTAAAATTTAGCTCTTTTCTAAGCTAGAATAGGTTTTTGTCTTACAATTACTGTGCTATATAGTTTTTGTTGTAAAAATTCCAATTGTGTGCTGCTTTTTTTTCAACGTTTTGGTTTTAGTTCTGCAAGAGGGATAGCTGATACTGTTTTAGAAACACATATACATCATTAACAGTTAATTCCTAAAATTCAGATGTAAATTATGCTTTATTTCTCTGAAGATATCAAACAAATAACACCTCTCCTTCTTTAAATATTATCTAAACTAGTTTTAACCTGTATAATGTCCTTTAAAAAAACAGAGCATTTAACCAGCAAAAAAAAAGGAAGAAACAGATCCATTTGTTAAATTCACTTTGTTGTACCTAATGGATCAATAAGGAGAAAAGGAACTGCATATTTCATAATATTAATAAGCATTATCTTAATATAATGTTAATAGCAAATGTCTCGTAATTCTGTCCTGAAACCCGGCATGATATTCGAGACATAAAAATTCATTCTCATGATTCCACTGGGAATTACATCTGTGCTAATTTTTTTCAAAAAAGATCAGTAATATTCATAACATGTTGAAAGCAAATTTCTCAACTGTTTGCATCTGTATCAGCTGCCTCTTATTTCACATTGATTAAGACAATTATCTGTCTAAAGAATGCAAATTCTTTTCATATTAATGGGAGTGAATTTTATACAAACTATTTTCCAGGACACTGCCCATACTTAGAACATGTAAAACTCTTGGTCTCCTACAACAACTTATAAAATAAGATAAAAGATTATTAACTAAGGTCTTGCCTTCTTCATTTTCTTAAAATGATTCCTTGAGAATCACTGACTTCAAGATGTAAAAAACTGTCAGCATTACAACAGTTTCTTTTGTATTACACTCACCTTGCCAGGAATCCTTCCCCAGATCCTTGATCACACATAAAAATGCAAAAGAAACATCCTATTGCTGATGAAAGCAGCATTGAAATTCTAACTCTGTCTTGGAATTCTAATTAACACAGCATTACTTTCTCACCTCAGACTAGTTAATTTTAAAAATTCCCTATCTACTGAAATATTTCACAGATGGAAGCTCATGTTAGTTTTAATGATTACTTTGAATAAACCATTTGTTGATATTTGTTTCAAATGAAAGCCTAAAAATATTCTACATTCAACTTCAGGCTCCATTGATTAATACAGTATTACTTTTAGAAGTACATCCTCAAATGCTTGCTGAATTTTAAATTATTTGGACACACTCATGTTGAGGAAAAAGAGTTTGAAATTCAAAGAACAAAGAAAATTCCAAAATTAGGCCATTGTTTTATTTTTATAAAATATCTTAATTGTACTAAAATTTGATGTTGCATTTCATTGTAAATTTGCAACTAAAACAAATTTATTTGCAATAATAGAAGTATTTTATTTCTTATTAGTCTTAAAAATTAAAGGATTTGAAGGGATATTGTATCATAACTTCAAGATGTCTTCCAATATCTGAATGCGTTCACTTTAGCATTATGAAATACCCATAGAGAGAAAGTCTAGACTTCAATTAAAAGAAACAAAAACTAACAAACCTATGGCATGTCTTTATAAACTATCAGGTCTAAGTTTTCGAAGAAAATTATAGATATAATTTCTAAGTAAATAACACATTATATCATAATCTTCTGCCAAAATATATTGAGAGGAGATAGGTTGCATGAAAAATAACGTCCTATTTTATTTAATTTTAAGAGACTTTGGCATATGCATGTATCATCAGAGTTGAAACTATGTTAAGAGACTCATGTGACCTTAAGCAAATCATGACAGCAATCTTAAGGTAAGAAAAAGGTACATCATGGCAGAGAAATTATGGCCCAGTTAAAATCAAATGTAAAATGTAGATGCATGTAAATGCACACTTAATGCTACTTTTTATGTATTATTTAGTGACTTTCAATGGTATGTGTTTAATATTTTTGCTACTTACAAATTAGGCAAAAGAGATGTAAATAATTTTGAAAAAGAAGAAAACAGTGTAAAATGCAACTTTTTATAGGTACTCCATTTCAGCGTGTTCAACATCATCCTAAAATGCCAGATTTTCCCACACAAATAACAAGGTGTTTATGTACTATTTAAGGACAGAAGGTGTGTGCCCATTCAATAAGCATGTTTTTGCCAGGTAGTAAATATGTTCCATATCTGTATTTATCATTGCATTTCAGATGGGAACTAGAAAACTGGAGAGAAAAATGTAATGAAACTGCTGCTGTAAATTATTTCTTTTAGCATGTATTCAGTTGCTAAATACATATTTCTTCAAAATATTTGAATTCAGATGTCTTTACTGTTCCCTCTAGCATATAATGTCAAGGTATATAAGTTTAGAAAATGTTGAGAACCAGTCAAATTGCTACATAATCAGCTAGCAGATTTCTTCACTGTCATCTGTAAACTGGGTTCTATATTTATGGTAATGATGTGAATTCTTATGTCCTTTAAATTAAACTATTTTAATGTCATATCTAAAAAGGAAATATGGGGATAAAATTCTATAATGTGTCATTGTAACCAATTTGGTTTCATTCAGGATCTACAAAGATTACGGATCATTGTTACTGAAATCATCTATCCTGAAGGCCATAAGCAAGCATTAATATGTAGTGAATAGTGTAACATTTTAAAATCTGTTTTATTCATTTTTTAAATTAGCTTTAACTTTAATAGAAATCTATCAAGTTCCATGGCTTCAAAAACAGATTTAAATCATCTATTGAGTTGTAAGCTTTTAAATATAAATTGGCCTGATGCCAAAGATATCCATGCTTTTTTTTATTTTAATTTTGTAATAATTATTTAAAGGTAACGTTAATATTTACAAAATACATGTTTCAAGAAGAAAACATTATTTTTCAAAAAGTCTCCAAAATTCTATTAATTTATTTGATTCGTAACAATTTTCTTACACTAGTTAATTAAAGAAACATACTTTATTAAGTTAATATATTAAGAGGATCTATAAATGGAAAAGAGAATGAAGCCACAGAAATGGTGCTTGCCAATTTTGTAGTCAACCTGACCAAAGAATAGAACTTGGTTTTCATTTCAAACATGCAAGTACACACAGGAAGGGGCAGAGGTAGCAAACTGAACCAAACCAAACAAAAAGATTTTGAATATAAAGAAATTAGGCTTCTAGACACTTTGCCTCTTAGAACCAGATTTCTACCTGTTTTATTAAATTCCACTGATAGATATTGTCTATCTATTATGTGCTAGGTACTAGGTGATGAGGATACTAAGATGAGTGGGATATAATCCCTGTCCTTAAGGAGCTCACAATGAAATAAAGGAAACAATATAACTTATAATCATCTTAGCTGGTAAGCCTTTCTTGACCTTCCTATCCTTAGTTTAAACTAGGCACCTTCTCTGCACTAAATTTGTGTCTAAGATATATATATATATATATATTTTATTGACACACATCACAAAGTGTTAATTTTTGTTTGTTTGTTTGTTTATTTACATCACTGCCTTACTTTCTAGACTGTGAGCTCCTTGAGGGCAGGGTTTGTATCTAATTTGTCTCCACCGCCAGTGTCTGCCATGATGCCTGGCTCCGGGAAAGAGCTGAGGAACTAATAGGAACTAATTTGGGAAAAGAACCAGGTTACGATGTTGTAAGCTCCAAATGCAAGCTCACAATAAAAGTACTATGAGATCAAAGAAGAGAGAGAAATTACTTTGGTGAGAGAGATCAAGAGAAATTTCAGAAAAGAAGTGACATGCAAGCTATAAATTGAAATACAAAACAGATTTGCCCAGATGAAGTAAAAGAAGAGAGATCTGGGTAGAAGAAATGAGATTGGAGGAGAGGTGTGAAAAATGCTTTTATTCTGGCAACAAGTATTCCAAATAGATAGAGCGTGGAGTTCATAAAAGTAAAATACTCCATTACTATAAGTCAAAATGTTTCATTTGTTTGGTTTTTCCTGAATGTTAGTTTATTGCCCTCTATTTGTACCCCACATTCTCATCACTGGTACATGGTGTCATTCACTTTGGTTCCTTCTACCGCCTACCCACTCTGCTCTCCCACCCTACCTTCCCTCTTAATGTTGATCTCTTTTATCTTGACTCAGCTGAAGACATAGCACTGGACAGTGTTCCTACAAACATCTTTAAACTAATCTTTATGCCATAATCTCCTCTCTAGGTCAATTGAATATGCTTTAGTTAGAATTCAGAATTCCACAGAAGAATAACTGGAAGATGACAGCTTCATCAGATTGTTGTGTTTGTGCTTTAATGCAGTCCAACAAATAGTTTCTCATATTTCACTTTCTTTCAGTGTTATCTCACTCATTTAGTATTAGACTGCTCAGCATTAGATTCCCACTTTGCCTTACTAATTAGCAAGGTAACTCACAAACAAGACGTCACCAAAGACAGCATTAAAATATGAAGTCTATATTTGTTCAATGGGTAACACAGATGGCTAAACAATGATGCAGGTGAAGTTAGTACATACAGTTGAAGAGCACAGACTCCTATTTTTACACACACAACAAAATAAATAAATAAATAAATAAACGAGGAGTCCTAATTACATCTTGAATTTGTCATCTCAATATCACCATTATATTAAACCGTAAAATTTTTTCCTCATATAGAAAAAGAATGTATTTTATTTCTCTTAATCTAAACATTATACTTGTAGACATATTAATGTAGTAGCTAAGAAAAAATTTTCATAAATGTGTCTAAGTCATCACACTTTGAGTAATTTTGAAGTCTCAATTTCCAGCTTTTCTTTGTAAATCTCACTTTAAAACATTAGACCACAAGTAAATACATTTTTAAAACTTCATGTCATTTGTGTAGCCTAGTTTTTATTTTTTAATGTTTTGATTTTTCTTTTCTTTTTTTTTTAATAACTAATTCCAAGAGGGCTTAAACTTTTTTAGATAATGTTCTGTGTCTAAAATCAAACAACTTTTTCACTTTACACAAATTTTTAGGAGGTTTGTACCTTTGAATTTCAAAAAAAAAGAATGACAGTTTAATTAATCCTAAAATATTTTTATGCCATGTTTTAAATTGTTGATATATGTCAGCAACTTAATATAGGCCTTAATACACCATTTAATAAATTCTACTTGAATTTAAATACTGGCTAAAAATAGCATATCTATGTTTCAAATTTGCATTGTTGGCATCTACCAGTTTCAGAAACATTACTCATTTTCTTCTTTGCATTACTTTTGACCTTAATAGCAAGTTTGTTGAAATTAATTATATTTTATTTGGTTTGGGAAGCTGGTTAAATTATTACCTTATGGAAAAGTATACTATCAAAGAGCATATTGAATTCTTACAATTCTGAAACATATACACTAAGAAAAGCTTGAGTAAATACACATCCCAAGATTATTATATTTTGACCAAAACAATAGTCTAGTCATTGACTTAAAAAACATGCTACTATTAAGTTTTCTTCTTTCTTAAGCCCTCTAGAAGTTAAAAAACAAATAACAAATACCCTAGATCTCAAAATCCCTAATTTTTCAAAAAATAACATATCCTGTTACCCTCAATAGAGACTGAAATATAATCTGTAATTGTTCCTCTGTCATTAGATAGTATTTATGAAAATTATATAATATCAAGTAGCTATATTTATTATTGGTAAGTAATATTCTTGAACTTGTTTAAAGAAATGTTTATACATTTTTATAAAGTTATCTGATTGATATCGGTACATATTAAACCTAAGAATAGAAACTTTATTATATATTGTATTTTATTATATTATAATTTAATACTATAATATTAAATTAAATCAATATAAGCAGAAGTATAGAAGCATTAATGAAGCCTTACTAAAGCTACTGCTTGGTGATAGTAATATTACATTTTTTTACATCACTTTATAATATTTAAGCTATTTTTACGATCTCATTTTATCTTCCTTATATGAAGTAGGGAAATTTTATTATTCTAACTTTGTAGAAGAGAAAAGAAATAAGTGGCTTGTCTAGGTCTAACATTTATCAACTTTTAAGTATCACATTAAAATCTTGTTATTTGAGCCAATTAGAACAGAATCTTTTTATCACCACGTTGCATCATATAGTGAAAGTAAGTAATCTATTAAACTTTTAATAAATAACCACTGCAATAAGCATTATTTTAGTTCAGATCATCTAAAAATAATGTACATTTTAGGAAATAATTTATTGATTTGAGCACTCGATAATATATTAATTAATATGGACTTTGAATAAACCATTGAAATGGTTAAGTGTTCAGTTATAAAACATGTGATGTCTATAATTCACTGCATCTAACAACAAAAAAGAAATATTATTGGTTTCTCCATGCATCTTTCTTAAACAGTTGAAATGAGGACAAAAAAGGAGAATACTTCAAAACAGGGGTCTCCAATCATCAGGCCATGGGCCGGAACCGGTCTGTGTTCTGTTGTTAGGAACTGGGCTGCACAGCAGGACATGAGCAGTGGGCAAACAAGGGAAGCTTCATCTGCATTTGCAGCCTCTCTCCAGCACTAACATCACCACCTCAGTTCCAACTCATATCATCAGGCATTAGATTCTCATAGGAGCCTGGGGCCAAAAGGTTGGAGATTGCTGCTTTAAAGAATACAAAATGAAGTTTCTCCACTATTTGCTTATGTGATCAAAACAAAAATAAATACTTTTGGAATTATATATATATATTTGTAAAGTCTGCTTTTATATTCAAAAATAATTTTGTTGTAAAATAACTCAATTTTTTAGATAATTTGAAATGAATCTTTTTATGAAACAAACTTCAAAATTATAAGTATTTTGATAAATATGCAGCTAGATCAACTTTATAAATACTTTTCATTGAACTGCTACTTCCTAGTATATATTAATTGCCAATACATTGTCAATAAGGGTAAGAAGAAATCTTATATAGATTCTTATCCTTCAAGAGAAGTAATTGTAATCATCCCATGTGTATATATTCAACTCGAATATATATAATTTTTAAAATAAATTATGTATTTTCTTGGTGCGTATATTTAGATGATTTAATTTTAAATATTCAAATTAAAGGAGCATAACAGAAAATTTCAAAAATTCTAAATTATAACAATTAAAAATTTTTCTTCAATCATATCATTTGAGCATTTTTCTACATCTGTTTTCCCATAAAAATTCTCAAAAAAAATTCTAAGAGACACCCAATTAAAGATAAAGAACTTACATGTTGACTTTTATCCTCTCATAAAACCCCACTAAATTAAGATACCAACATATTTATTTTGATTTCTAACAAGGTAAACTTCCTTTCTATTATTAATTTCAAGTATACAGTACGTTGTTGGACATTTATATCATTTTTTAAACAATCCCCTGATTAGTTTTTTCTCTCTTCTGGCTCTACACCTAGTCATTACTTTACTACCGACTTCATTCCCTATGCCGTGCTCCCCATCCCCATGACCATCTATCTACTACTCGTTTGTACTTCTTTAACCCTTCACTGCATTCTCCCAGCTCCCCGCAACCTCCCTCCCCTCAGGCCATCACCAGATTTTCCTCTTTATTTGTGAGTCCTAACTAGGTTAACTTTAATTTCTAATTTTTAGGGCTACTATCTGCCATCATCACTTCAAAGGATGTATTCTAAAGGTGAGTTAGCCTGTTGTAATCACTTATATGTGTGTATGTGTGTGTGTACATATTTTTCCATATTGTTTTAAAAGTTAGCATTTTTAAGCTTGGAAAGAAGACACATCTCTATACACTATCTCATAAACTATCTTCCAGAAAAAATAAATCTTTCATATAAGCTCAAATAAACTATATTATATTGTGTTCTCTTATATATAAAAAAATCTTGATACATAATATAAATAATTGCAAGTGCTGATGAAAAACTTTTAAAGATGTAATTAAGTTGAAAATGCATATAGTATAGAAGAAATTATATTTCTTATAAGATATATTCACAGAAAGAAAATGTAAAACATCTGAAAAAAAACACTAGTATAATTCACACTTAGAAAGATAATTTATGCTATATCACTCCCTTTAAATACGAGAGATGAAAAGAGACATGATACCACAAAACCCTGCCAAGCTAAGGATAAACATAAGAAATAAACCATATGTGTTGTGGGAGGCAAATCCACAAAGAAACTGTTAGGCAAAAATAAGACCAAACTATGACATGATCCAGATGTTCGCTAATATGAAGGTCTCAGCAAAATCTGACAGACTTCGAGGTCTGGTAGGAAAGGATAAAAGTTCCAAAAGTGTGAACACTGATCGGCTTCAATTATTTGGTAATTCTTTTAAAATAATTGCTTTTTGTTTGAAGTATTGTCATCTTTCAGCTTTAACTATCTTGGATATTGATAAAAAACAGCATAAAGAGATCAAATAACAATGTAGGCTTTGAAGTAGAATTGTTTTGTTATAGGAACTTTAAAAGACCAATTGGGCTTATCTCCAGTAATGGCTACTGTATAGCTGGTAGGTAGGAAAAGAATAAGGATTGTACAAAAGTATTTTATACTGTCTATAACTGAATATATATATATACCTATATATATATTCTATAGAAAAAAATAGATATATATATAGGTATCTATCTATCTATCTATCTATCTATCTATCTATCTATCTATATATATATATATATTCATGGTAGCATTAAAGGTAATTTTAAGAAAAAATTGAACTAGACTTTCTTTTATGCCTTAAGTCTAGGCATGCTCTCTTGATATCTTTCTAAGCTCTATGTTTCTCTGTTTCTGGTCAGTCCTGCTATGTTTAAATGTCTTACCCTGAATACCACACAGCTCACCTTATACATTTGACTTTCATTTATTGGTCATATAATGATATAACATTTAACAGAATATTAAGGAATAGGAAGGAAGTACTCAAAATTTTTTTAAAAAATTAACAACATAAGGATTAGAAAAATTTCAAATGCTATGAGAGTATGAGAAAAGAGAGAATGGGGGCTGGAGATGGCAAGGGAAAAAAGTACATTGATCTTCAAAGGAAATAGAAGCATAAAGAAACACAGCTATCATACCATCTCTTTTATTAACAGTGCAGATGCTTGAGTTCCAGTCTACTTCCTCTTTTTATTCTTCTAGAAATTCCACACATGTGCTATTGATCTTGTCTACTTTGGTCAACCATCCACTAAGTCCAGGCTACTGGAAACATGTGGTCAAAGTGAGCTTACAAGAAATACAGATACCTAAGACCCACCTCCAGACTTTCTGATTTAGAAATGTCATATTTAACTAAATCCCAAGATGATTTGTGCATACATTAATGTTCAAGCAGCAGTATTCTAGTGCCTCAATACTATTGATTTGGCTCTCATTGTCTTTAAGAGGCACAGATTTAGATCATTCTTACTGCATTTCATGGCTGATTTCTCATGACTTCACTGGTCCAACTGCTCCATTCAAGCTTTCTCTTGTCTGAGGAAGGCTAACTTGCCTCCAGAGTCTTTGGCACTGGGGGCAGAGGTAGATTCTAAGATGTCTAGGACCTGGTATATAACAATGACACAGACTGAATTAGAAGTGGAAAAATTTAACTTTGAAAATATTTCTACTATTCATCTTTTTATAAGTGATGCTTCCTGTGTCTGTTTGGGTTGTTGTTATTGTTTTGGATAAAAAACAAACAAACAAACACTCAACTATATAGATTGATCTAGTTTTTAAATAACATTCTTAGGAGAGGGAGTGCAATGCAATGAGAGTGCATTTTACAGATAATTTCCTTTAGGTTTCCTAGGATAATGAAGGTATAAATTTTCCTGAAATATTCCAGTATTAGGCTTCCTGAAATTTGGCAGCAGTATGAGAGTGACTGTTTTAATTCTCAGCCATTTATTTCTAGTAATTTTATAGTATTTTAATTCTATAAAGAAAATATACTAATTTAAATACTTTCCACAAATAGAACTACTTGAATTGCCAACAGAAAGCCTTTTATAATTAAATATGCAATTTAGCAAAAACAGTAATCAAAGCCTATTTCCTTAAAATATGTGGGTGCCATTAAATCTCAATAATGTGTAGAGCCAACTCTTAAAAGTACGACCAGTGTTAAAAGTCCACAGATGTGTACATGCCATATATTTCTAAGATTGATTTTTCACTTCATCCTGGGTGGTCTTACTACTGTTTTTTACACTATAACCAACTGATCCCAAGTTCAGGGTTATTGAAAGCATCATAAATAAAATCCATGTGTGCTTTGTTTAAGTACCAGATTATATTTACAAAGGTTTCAGCAACTTTGCCAGTTCACTGCCAGCAAAAATTACCAATGTCTACCATTAGTTGTACAGTCACAAATATTTTTGTAATGTTAAATGCACCCTGAAAATCTTTCCTGGAAAATTCAGGTAATTCAAGTATGACTGTGAAAGAAGAAAACTATTTATGTTGTATTCACTGCTGCATGTCAAAGCAGCAGATACTATCTGTTTAAAGCAGTCCATGAACTTCCTGTTAGAATATTCATTGTCACAGATATATACACTGTTATCGAATAGAATATCAGTCCTTAAGAAAAGAAAAAAGATTCTGTGCTATTTTTTTTTATGAAAGTAATGTATTGATTAGTGGCAACATGTGGGCCTATTAAATAACACTTTCAAAAAAAAAAACATTTAAAACTAAAGTACAAGATGTTTTATGTCAATGAGATTTCAGAAAGCAGGGACATTGACTTAAAGTTCAAGGGACTGTCCAACCATAGAGTTTAAAAAGTTCAGTTTTCTCTTAAGCGATCTGTAAATCATCTTAAAATACTGCTTATTTGCTAATGTGTAACACATATTCCTAAATTTTTTTGAGGGGGAAAGATAAATCTGGAGCAATAGGAATGGGAGTTAGGGGACAATTTGAGGGACGAGATACTGAGGGACAAGAATGTTTCTGAAGCAGATATGATATGACATTTTGTATAAGCACAAAATAAGGTCACTTCCAAAGAGGTGCTAGTTTGCTGTCTCTGAGTCATGAAACATAGCATTTCACTCCATACCATTGAGTATTAGCTTCTTGTTATGACTTAATAACATTTTTTATATTTTTCACATAAAAGTGTAACCCTTGTATAAAACCTCATATAGCATCAATAGCTGTGTCTTTAGCCAAAACCCAATGTTGAAAATTTTAAAATCCAAATCTCCATTGATAGCAAATAATCCATTCCAGTTTCAGTTCTGCACTGGCAAATGCGTTGTCCCTTGACACATTTGTAACAATTTCCTTGAGAACCAACAAGCCTTTAGGAGCTGTTTCTTGGCCAGGTACAGTGAAGACTCCATATTCTTTTGCTTGTCAATTTCTGTGATGATCACGATTGAGTAGTGGCCAGTAGTTTATGACTTATAAATGTTGTGTAAAATAGTCAATGCCTTAATTAGTCAGAAGGATTGGAAAATTGTTCAGTGTGGCAGAAGAACATTTTCCAGGAGGTACTTCATCATTTTCACTTTGAATCTAAAGAGAAAACTGTACAGGACAATGGCAAATGATGGGACAGGAGGATTCTGACCACTTTTAGAGAGAAATGATGTCTCCCTAAGCCAAAGCAAAAGAGCTATATGTAGTTGGGAGGTCAAGGGAGATACCAGAAAGTGAAAGTAGGGAGAGGAGTGGAAAAGAGGGTAGAAGGGTAAATTACTTCACTTTCCTTCCTTTAGGAAATCTGAACTTTCAAAAGAGAGTTTCAGTGAAGATAGAAGGAAAATAATTTTAAAGTTTGAGTTAATCTGAAAAGGACATTAAGGTTTATTCAGAATGTTGCTTATTTAGCTGGAAATGCATATTCTCACATCTTAGGTTGTTTTATCTAGGTTCTAAAGAGCTGTGTGTATGTACTTATGTTTGTATGTATGTTTTAACTAATTCAAGCATGTCAAAATTAATAGCCCTCTATCAAATTTTGAAGCAAGTAACTTATAGAACCCTTATTTTCAAAACTAAAATCGTTTGATGGGAATTTGCACCATCTGTGTCTTAAGCACCTGTTCCCCTTTCTCATTTTTGCATTCCATACAGCATTAGCCAATAGAATGGATGATAGCTCCTCCTTCACTAGGAATGGACATTTCAGTGAGGACAAACCCAACGGCCTCATCTTTATCACCAAATTCACAGGCAACTCTTTTGTATAAAGAAAATGTGATAATGGGATTTCATGGTTATAAGTTCCTCCTACACAGCCTTGGCCTTCACCTTCTGTCTAGCATCCCTGCTGCAACCCATTTTTAGTTTCTCTGCTCTTAAAATCCAACCCAACTCCAAACCTCTACTGCTACACATCTGCACTCATTCCAAGCTGACTCTGACACTATTACCTGAGCTACCTAGAGCCTACCTCAGTTGATACTCCTATATCCAGAAGCAGACACCTGTTCTAAGAAACAACAGTCCCTGGTGCCATTCATTGGTGACACATCCCAATTCTTCTCCTATCCCAGCCTTGCTACTCCTAACGTATTCTAGTTCCTGGTGTGTTTCGCATAATTGAACAGTAGAAGCAGTCAGTCTACCCAGATTATTTTTATTTCTTTAATAATTATTTTTAAAGGTCTTAATTTAAATCCCAACGGACTTCAGGCAAGATGGAGATCTGTGTCGAAGACCTTCTTCTGCCTCAGGTGGAGTACTCAAATGCATTTTTCTCATTTACTTCTTAGAGTGCATTTTTAAAGGAGAAGCTGAAAATAGACCTCCAAGTCTTTCTTCAGACTTCTCCCCCAGATTCTAGAGAAAAAAATGTAAACCAAGTAAGTTCCTCAAGACATGCTACAAATCTCTAGGACTATTACAAAAAGATTTAATAATTTGACTCAAATAACCTCCTAGGTTGCACATAATAACATGAATAAATTAATTGCTGTGAGAAATTTTCAAAAATCTAAGTGGAAATATCAAAAATTAAAAGAGAAGTGTTTGGGGGGCAGGATCTGCCACAAATCTTATCAGTCAGATTACTGCCACTTCTGCCAGACTGCAAACTACACTTTACCTTGCTCCTTAATTAGAGACCTCTTCATTTTTTCTTATGACTGTGGGTAGGCAGGCTCTCATATTGTGATTAAAATCTGAGTCCATTTAAAAAATAAATCATCCTATCCTCTGTAATATGTTCATATCATCACCATACAAAGGCGATGTTGCTTTGAGCTCTATTAATCAGGAACAAATATATATGACAGATAATCATCTGTCACTTGCTTAGAATATATAAAAATTCATAATGAAATAAATATATTGGAAGAATTGACACTGGAATTAAGAAAACCAGAAGAGATTGATGTATCTTTTTTATTAACTCAAAAAATATTTATTAACTCCTTACTATGTGCTGACACAAGAGATATAAACCTGACTGCCAGGAAGTTACAAATGATAAGAGTCGATACTAAAATAAATAATAGAAAATAACAAATATCTTAAGAGATCAGTTGTGCTATGGCAATTGATAGATCACATGGTTTTAAACAAATCTCAAAAGTAATTCTAAAACAGCTCCCTTTTCTCAGGAAGATTCAGCATTCCCAGTCCCATTATACAGTAAAATGAACAAGTAGTAGAAGGCTTTGATGCTCAAGTTCATGTCTCCTTATAGAGTACTTTCCATACTAAAGGTCACTATATCTATAACTTATAATTAGTATAAATATTTATGATAATTAAAATATTTATACAAATTCAGTCGTATACAATGTTTTGTGTAAATATTTTCTATATTTCAGGAATAAATATTTCAGCCTATAACTTTCTGCTTTTCAATTTGTCTACTAGTAGCTTTAATGGCTTCATACTTATTAGTCCCTCCTAATAATTGTTTTGTTTTTATATAGAAAGAACCTAGACATTTAGATTACTCATGTCCTTCACTTAACTCTGATGTTATGCGTAATTTATATTATCAGAGTGTGTTCACTTTAAAAAATATGTTTCAGGAAGAGTTCAATCTTGAGAATAGGTATGTACTGGGGAAAAGCATCAATAGATTGTCAACTTTCCAAGTAAAGACCTCTCAGTCTGTGAGTAGGGTTTTGCAAAGGCTATTTTCACACCATAAAATGTTTCAGTCTGGAATTCTTGGCAATTTTTGGTTTTGACATTTTATTTTTCAGTTCAAAGACATCTCAATGTATCATTATCTTAAGGAATGCAACATTACATGAGTCCAAATGAATATAAAAACTTTACAAAAGCTCCGTGTACCATCTCCCTGGAGACCCACTTCTATGTCATTTCCTTACAAGAAATAAAAACTTTTTATAGATCACATTGTAGTAATTCCCAACTGTAATGGCACTGTAAAATCCTTTCATTGTTCAATTTTTGCATTCTACCTCTACCATTTTGGAAAATTTTGAAGGAATTTTAAATTAACCTCATCTTGTTGAAAAAACATAAATGATGGAATTGGATAATCAGCATAAAAAATTGATTTTAAAGTAATTGCTAGCTCTTCTTTTTAGATCTGGTTTGCATTCTTGGGCAAAAAAAGAAAAAAAGAAAAAAATTACTTCTAAAGATATTATCCCCTTCTATATATCTGATTCATATGTCATCGCTCCCAGGGAACATATTCCATAGATTCATTGATTCATTCATTCATTTAATGTTTGATGACCACTACACTATATCAGGCATGGTTTTAAGGTGCTGAATATTTAGTGATGAAAAAAAAAACATGAAATTTCTACGGTAAAGTTAGAATTTACTCTTTTTGTTTAATAAATATATTATTATTTATAACTACTTGTTTAATCTAACTTAAAAATAAAGACTTTTCCATTGGGAGACAACAGAATTATATTTTAGATATGGTGAATTTTTCTCTAAAGTATTTAAAACTTGTTTCATTTAAAGTATTGAGCTTCTTATTCATTGCTAACTTATTCAGATTTAGACAGCTATATACATCTGCAGTTAACTACATAATAAAAATATCTACTATTGTATCTAGCAGCTCACAATTTTCTTTAGCACCAAGCAAAGTGCTTTGTATATAGTATGTGTTTAATAACTACCCAATGAAAGATGTACCATGGCTTTGCTATCTACTAGCAAGCTACTTACTATCTTTGCTAAATGAGAATAACAATAGTATATACAAGGTTTTCTGTGAAGATTACAAAATATAAAGTATTTGCTACATAAGTCACAGTGCCTTGCATGTAGTAAATGGTGGAAAGTGTCAGTTTACTTCAACACAAAATTATGCACAATACATTGTGTCATAGGAATTAAAGTAAGGAGTTAGTGATGTTATGGCAGGTGGTTAGATACAGCTAAGTGGGGTTGGCTAGACCTGAATACATCATGAAGGATGAAATTAACATGTCTTATTTCTTTTTTATCTTCAAAGATGGTACTTGATAACTTAAAATTGAAAACAAAAGATATAAAAGAGTAAGATTTCAGCTAATGATTTGAATCAGTCCGACAAGTAATTGATAGCTTTGTAAAATGGGAAATACATCAGTATGGGTGTGAAAGCTATAATGGTTAACGAGGCGGTTCTACAGCTGTGGCTTTTCCATGTGGCTTTAATATACAAATTGAAGTGACAAAAGTACTCATAATGGCAGATGTACCAAGAAGGAGAATAAAATACATAATAAGTACTAAAACTGATATGTTATTTGAAAGTTCCACTATTTTCACTGTCTCTTCCTTTTTATCATCATTAATAATTAAATTTTGATTATAATATACACCTTAGTTTATTAATTCAACAACTATTGAGTATCTCTAATGTACCAGAAAGTGTGTGTTTACTTTGAACTGGAATGCCACACATAAATTTTTTAGTATGATACAAACTCTTGCATATATTATTATAATATAAATTCACAGCTAACTGACCCTAACAATATTTTCATTTAATTTTATGCCCGTTGTCCAACCACAGAAGAGCTTTCATTTGGAAATTTTGTTCCTTGAACAGAGAATCAAGTAGAAACCACTTAATGGATAACTGGTCTCACTCTGTTTGAATCTTAACATCTGTCCTTCTTCAAATTAAAAATCTACAGGGAAAAATATCTAACACATTGTAAATCTATGATAGTGTCAGTTGGTAGAATTTACCCAATGCTATTTGAGTTTGTAACTACATGAATAGAGTCAAAGTGTTTGACATGTGTAGATCTCATACATGAACTTAGTTTATTTACTAAATTTACCTATTTTTATTAAAAGGTAATTAGGTGCCATAAATCACAAAATTATAATTTTTCACTGCTGGAGAACCAAAATAAACAATGAATAAGTATAATTGTAAATGCTGAATAATTAAACTTGCACCCAAAAAATATTTTTTTAGCCTCCAACACCATACTTGTTAGAAACCACACTGTAAGAAAATATGCTTTTTTTTCTAAAGTTTCCCAGGAGCTATAGAGAATAAAACCAGGTTGGAGAAAAAAATAATATAAAGTCCGATGAATAAATGGAATAGATTAACATGGAGAAATGTGGACAATTCATTTATTCAGGAACATTTTCTTAACAACAGGTCTTTTCTGCCTCTTTCTCTTAACTCTGAAATCTCAGCAGAATTGAGATTTCAAATCCAAATATTATATTTTCTTATTTAGATTGATTCCCCAAATTCTTTGTTAATTGAGAAAGCTGATATTGTATGAATTCTTCAAATGACTGTGGTTTTAAATGAGAGATACATTTATAAAAGAACTTTAATTCCTTTACTTTTGAAATGAGAACACTATTAATCTTAATTACATTTATTATAGCACCTAATATATTAAACTAAGGAGTAACTTTAAAAAGAATAAAATCTAACTTAAAAAAAGACTTTCTCATTGGAAGACAACAAAGTCATGTTTTAGATATGGTGAATTTTTCTCTAAAGTATTTAAAGTTTGTTTCATTTAAAAAACATTGAGCTTCTTATTCATTGCTAACTTATCCAAAGTTAGCCAGCTATATACATCTGCAGTTAACTACATAAAAAAAAAAATCTACTATTGAAATACTTGGGCAAAAGCTAAACCTGGAATTAAACTATCTGGGTTAATATTTCATTTTATATCTCAACCATCTCTCATGTTATCAGCACCTTTTAGCTAAATAATTTACATTAATTTGATCATACTTATTGCATGCTAAATGCAAAAATAAAGTAGGAAAATAGGAATATTTAAATATTTATGCAAAAAATAAGCAGAAAATTATCTTAGTATTATAGATTATCAAATACAAACTTTAGAAAGGTATGTAACATGTCATAAAAACACATTAATCTTCAATGATGTTATGTAGGATAATTTCAATTTTTCTAAAAGTTATCAGTTCTGAATACCCAAAATTATCTAATAGATAGAAAAGGAAACTGTAACTTAATACCTTCATATAATTAAATTGTAACAATCTTCTAAAATATAGTTTTCTTCTCAAATATGGTAAAAGCATGAGAAATCTATGCCTTGCATGAGAAAACGTTAACAGGATTCCTCAACGAGATCTGGCTAAAGAAAACCCATTTTAACTTTATTTAATTGGGGTTCTTTACTCAAACTATTTTGGGCCAAGTATATATGAAGAATAGTAGTAATAGGATGATTTCTAAAATCAAATATAATGACCCCAGGCAGAAAACAATATAATAAAGTTGTTGAGGAAATGCACCTGTTATATAAATTATTCTCCAGTAAAACAACAACAACAGGCAGGTCAGCCTTACACTGAGCTAAGATAAAGTGACATATTTTAAATAAAGGTTTCACACAGCTCACAAGACAAAGAGGCAGAGTCAATGTCAGATTTTATAAAGAATGGAAAACCAACAAAAAGGCCGTGTGTGCTCTGATAACATAACGATAGAAAGCTAAGCTACTCAAACTGTGAAGCCTTAACCGAAACATCGTTAACCCCCAGTAGGAGAGTTCCTAAACTCAAGTGAAGAACACAGAGAAAACTGACAATGAACGTGAACCAAAAAAGCAATGACAAAATTCGAATCTTGATCTTTCAAGATTCAACTCAAAGATATAGGTTTATTATTGATTTTTTTAATCTTCAGAAAATCTTCCTGAATATGCTTATACTCTAGCACTCATTTTATTATATATCTATAAAGAAGTATACTCTATATTTTTGTCTGACTGGCATTGCAATCAAATAGTAAGCTTTTTGAAAGAGAGAAAAAAGCATGTCCTATTTATCTTTATATCTAGCTTCTAGCTTAGTTTTAGACACACACTAGCAAATACTCGATAGATGTTTAATGGATTAATTTGTGGTTAAAATACTACTAGAAATATGTTAAATTTTCTTAACAAATATATTAAAATTAGTAGTACCATCATTGTGTATGAATGAAAATGTGTGTGTTTATGTATATATAGTATAGTATCAAGAGAACATAACTTGATATTATACCATAGCGTTGAACAAAAAGGCATACTGAGCACACACTATAGTATTCTTCCTTCACATTTCACCTTGGAAATGCAAGAAAGTATATATTTAAATTGCATAAATGTAGAACCATACTCAGAAATGGGAAGGAAATTTTCAGAAGATCAAAACTGAGTTATTCCTAGATACTAAAAGGAGACAAACTTTGATCAAATAGGGGAATGTCAGCTCAACAAACTTTTGGAAGAGTATGATTTTTAAAAATTAATAGCAGAAAAGCTACAGGAATTCCATGGTGGATGCCTGGAGTAGGAGGGAAATGAAGCAATTATAATAGGATTATTTGGGGTACCACTAAGAGAACAGTCTATCTGCCAGCCCAAGCAGATTCTCTGCCTCTCTGTCATTCATCCTACACAAGACACCCCTCTCCACCAAACAGTCTATAGGTTTAGCGTTTATCTCAAGGTAGACATCCAGCATTGGAGACAAAAGACAGTGTTCTAGGCAGCTGGAAATGCTAAAGAAAAATGGGGTGGGGAGAAGACCACAATCAAAGAGCAGAAACACTTCTATTTAAGGCTAATCCTACCCTTCTACCAGAATCACTGAAAACTTTGAGTAGTGAAAGGGCCAGCTGTAATTTGAGTGCTCTACCCTCAGATAGATTTCATAATCTAAAAGAGCCGAACACCTGAAAAGGAAGCTGAGCTGCAAATAGGAACACTTTGATAGATCACAAGACACCTTAGGAGAACCGGCCTCATGAGAGAGACACGACAGTTAGGAGTACTTAAACCAGAGAAAACAGATCAGATATAGCAGTGATTTTCAACCATTGCTGCATTGGGATCTCTTTAAAAAGTATTGAGACCTCAATATCTGAGGGTCCAATATCATGATGTATTTTGTTCAGGGTCTTATTGGGAAATCAGAATTTTTAAAAGCTCCTCATGTGATATTAATGTGCAGCCAAGGATAAAATCTGTGAAGGGGTACTGATAACAGGAATTTAAAACACATGTACGCCTTCATTGAGTTAACAGAGAGATTGTATCTGTGTGGCCTATTATGATATTCAAAGATCCTTTTAAGATCCTCTGCCAATTTTCCTTTTTTACCATTGTTATTGGAGGAGAAAAAGGTTTGAATAAAAAGAAGCTATGTTGTGTTTGGGTATCTCCAAGGAATACCCTAACCAAATAAAAGCCATATAAAGTAGAATTACCTTCTTGTATTCAACAAGGTCCAATATCTGATCTTACATGTTCAGAAACTTGATCTGCCAGATTAGTTTAGTCCTTTGCCTCAGATTAGATAGTCATATGCCCCAAATGTTTAAGCGCCTCAGCTATGATGATTGGAAGCATCACTTCCTTATTTATTAAAAATGAAAAGGATTTCCTGATTTCCTATTATGTGTCAGTGTAGCATATAAATATTGAGACCATGTTTCTTGTCTCAGGGAGCTGACATTTTAGTTGTGTGTGGTAAAAAGAAGACAATAAAGAAATCAATATATAAATCATGAAAAATATCAAACAGTGAAAATAGTAGATATAACAGTATCCCTCAAAAAATTCATGTCTCTCTGGAACCTCAGAATGTGACTTTATTTGGAAATAGGGTTTTTGTAGAGGCCATATGGAATATGAGCAACTAGTATTCTTATAGGAAGAAAAGATACAGAAAGTCCCACAGAGAAGAAAGCCTCGTAAAGACGGAGGAGGCTGAGATCGGAGTTATGCTTCCACAAGGCAAGGAATGCCAGGAGCTACCAGAAATTGGAAGAAGAAAGAAGAGATTCTCCCCATAGAGACTTCAAAGGGGCATAGTCCCTCCGGCACCTTGGTTTCAGACTTCTGGTCTCAGTAACCGAACACCAAGTTTGTGGCAATTTGTCATGGTAGCCCTAGGAAACTAACACAGTAGTGGTCCATTTTAGATAAAGAATTTAAAAAGAGAATGGTATGATAGAAAGTCAGTGAATTATATTGATTCTGGGATTTCAATGTACATAAAGAACTAGCCACAAGCACGCACACATGCATGCATGAACGCACATGTACACACACGCATGCATGCACGCACACGTACATACACATACACGCACGCATACACACAGCAGTAAGAATGCTCAAGATAGAAGAAATGGCTATAGCAAAGATCCTAAGGTTATAGGAAAGAATGCTACATTCCAGGAACCAAAATCAGGCCACTGCAGCTAGAATTCAATGGGCTGAGGGAAGAAGGGTAGGAGATCAGATTAGAGAGAAATTCAAAATTCATATAACATAAGAATTAACACAGATTTTAATTTTAAGTGCAATTTGGAAATGTTTTTAAAATCTTAAAATAAACAGGAAATGGACTCAATCTGATTGAAGATTTTAAAAAAATCCCTCTGGTTGCTTTGGAGAGAATGTTATTTGGTTAGCCCTTCAACAACTAGCGTGGTAGAGAAGGATAACTTAGGTAGACACAGCATGTCATCTTCATATCTAACTCTTAGTCCAGTTACTGGTTGCATTTTTAGTATCAGTGCTAGCATTGTCAGTAGGAAAGCTGATGAATATTAAAGGGAGAAAATATCAACACTAAATAATTGTCATGAGTAGCAGGTCTTTTCTGCATTTGCTTTTCATCCACTTCCATTAGCAGCTACTGATTTTTCTAAACTGAAAGTGAAGGGTTAAGACCCATAGCTTATCAGTTGATATTATTCTAATTTTCTTGAGCTAAGAATAGTTTAGAGAAGTTCTGTTCATTTATTACGTGTACTTATTTCTCATATATTGACCTAGCTAAATAGCAGTAGTATTTCTAATTAGTTGCACCTGAGAATTTGAGATTTTCTAAGAAATGAAAAAAAAAAAAAAAAAAGGAATCTAGCTTGAAATGATGTTACTAGATATTCAGTCCAAGGGGCAAGTTATCTTGTATTACATAAATAAAAAATAATAACTTACCTGTATATATTGGTGTATATACTTTAACATTATATATACGTAAATTTACCTGATAGTGATCCCAATGTTTATAATAATTCTGAAAATTTCCAATTTAAAGCTTCAGTATTTATAAATCACTGAAAGGAAAATGAATAGCAGGTAAATATTTTGTTCTACTAATAGGAAGCAGTGATAGGAAAATAGAAGGATAATATATTGTGCCCCAGTGAATTTGCCAGCACATAAAGTTGAGAATAACAGCTAGCGAAGGCTTGGTTTTTTGGTCACCTACTTTAGGAAAAAAAAAAATCTGGAGGACTTATGCTCATCTGGGGAACTTGCTCTCATCAGCTAATTTCAAGAACAGGAAAAAGGAAATTGCGTCCCAGGCAGCTTGACATGAGACAATAGGGCAGTCTCCTTATTGCTTAAACATACAGCATCGTGCGGAGCCTTCTGCACTTTCCCTCACACAAAATGCAAAATAAGCCTCAAAGACCAGTGAAGATATTGCAAAAGGAGGATTTATTGAGCTTCATTACATCTTGAAAGGATTAGTTGCACCTGCACATAAAGAATCTCAATCGGTTCAGATAAACATACTGAAGGCGCCTTCTTTATTATACTACTTTCAAGGGTTGATACGTGACTGATACTTAGAAGTATCAAATCCCCCAGGTTCGCTGCTGAGGAGCAATACTGCCATCTTCTGGTAAATGAGACTGGGAACATACAGAAGGCTTTCCCTGAGCTTGTTAGGAAATAAAGTTATTAAACAAAGAATTTCAGTTCTTTGAAGCTGAATTACGTTGAAAATATTATTTCCTCCTCAGGACTGTATTTCACTCTCAATTACATAAAATGAAGTAAAAATGCACTCTAAAAAGTAAAGTGGGAAGAAGGCAGGTAGAGGGAAGGACAAAGGGATGTCTTTTGACAGAAAACATTAACAGAGAAGTTCTAATTTTACAGTTAAGAGTGCTTTCTCCCCTCTAACTAGTTATTCATACTTTCTTGTAAATGCCTTCAGGTAAATTAGCTATTTAAAAATCTAAAAATTTTGATACTTAAAACATAATATTCTCTACTCAAAGACATTAATATCTACATTCGGAATTAGAGCAAGCACATATCAAAATATAATAAAGCATAATAGTTTTATTAATGGTGAACTATTTCAGTAACTTCTTTGTTTCACTTTAAACATCACTCACTTATGCAAAGTAAATATGCTTTTCTCTCAATTTCTGACCTGAATATTAATAATATGCTTTAAACAACCATATATTAATTAAAAAAAAAAACATTACATTGAAAATATTCTACTTGGTCTACAAAATCTCCATTGTTCTTAACTACACTTATCAATTCCAGAGTCCCCATTTAACCAGCTTTTCACATTTCTCCATAAAACGAAACTGTGATAAACACAGCCAAGCACTTCTCAGATCTCCCTTCAAAGAAGGACTTGTCCCACACTTCAGCTTCCCACCTTTTTAAGGACGCTTCAGCTGCACCCACTGTGTCTCCCAGCTGCTCTGGTTCCCCAGGGCCCACATCCAAAGGCTGGTGGCGAGAGGCGTATAAAGGCAGCCATTTGGGCCTAACTTTGAACTATTCTAATGAACCATCTTAGCTCCAGAGCAACTTGTAGGGTTGATTTCTGCCAATCTTCGTGGCTTAAATTCAGTCCTTGCCCAATCCTGCTTCCTTACCCTCCCTTCAACAGGTGTTAATCGCAAAGGCATCCCCTAATGAACATCTTGCAGGCTAACTCCATCACAGAGGCTGCTTCCAGGAAAATCTGAACCGCAGCTCAAGCTGGAGAGCCTAATTTTGACCACTTACTTTGTTTTGTCTTCTATTGAAAAACACTTTATTTCTTAACTTAATCAAAATTATTTATCTCTTATTAAATTGTATTAAATACATAATGTATCTTTAGATAACTAAAATACTATAAGATGCATGGTTTGGGACCATTATGTTCATTTTATATCATTGAAATATCTTTGTATTTGTGCATTGATATATTGACATATTAGAAAGCCTGAACAGTTTATTGGATCGTTTTAAATTCTAGCTGGTTTAACTATAGAATATGGATGCTCGAAATACATATTTTATGGTAATATGCGCCATTGAGTATATATGCTTTTAACAATTTGAGATGATTGATTGATCTAAAATATTTTATCTTTGCAAGTTAACAAAGTGCACTCAGTAAGTACCTCCAGTATAAAAAAAGATAAGGACTAGGATTTTAAGATAGAAAGAAAATGCCCTCTAGTGGTATAGATTAATAAAATAAGTTTTATTTTAAAACAAACTCAATACTTCATTTAACAAAGAGTTAAGTGTCTGATCTGTGACAGGTGCTGTGCTAGGCCTAGGATACAATTATGGAAAATTAGAAAAAGTAAGAAAACCTCTTCTAATGTGCATTCTAGTGAGAGAGACAAACTCTAAAAAAGAAAACAATTAAAATAACTGCATATTTAGTGTATAAGAAGAAGAGAACAAACAGGATTCTGAGATAGAAAACAACAAGGAGAAACTTGCTTTATCATCAAATACTACTTCCTCATTTGTAGAAAGTTTCAATCTTCTAATTTATATTTAGTGAACAAAGGATGGTTGTCATCGTTGCTGTCACTTTGTTTTAAACATTTGAGGTATGTGAGTACTTAAAAGTAGAATCTCAAATTTGAAAAAGGGCTTGCTCTACTAAATCAATTATCTATAAATATTCTGGAATATTAATTCATACATGCAATGGCTAAAATTTTATATCACAATTTTGCAGGTTTTACAAAATAACATAAGAGGAATGATAGAAAGAATTCACATATATGTAATAATTTAGAAGTTTCTCACTATGAGAACATAATCTTATTATTAAAAAAAAAACAATAACTAATAGAAATTCCCATAATCCTAACAATTGAATGAGAATAGAACAAAAGGATTCTACAAGATCCCACTACTTTCATCATGGATTTTCCTGGCCACTTCGAATTTTCTTACAGGGTTAGACTCTTCACAAATAATAACTAAAGGTGGATTACATACTTTAATGTAAAACACAAAACAATAAAAATTCTAGAAAGTAACAAAAGAGAAAATCTAAATGACTCTGAGTTCAGTGATGATTTCTTAGTTAAAACAACAAAGACAGGATTTATGAAAGAAATAATTAATAGACATTGTTTTATTAAAATTAAAAGTTTTTACTCTGTAAAATACAATATTAAGAGAATAAAACACAAACCATAGACCAGAAGAATTTTTGCAAAAGACATATCTGATAAAGGACTGTTCTCCAAAATACATAAAGAACTATTAAAACTCAACAATAAGAAAACAATCAATTAAAAAGTGGGTCAAAAATCTTAACAGACACCTCACTAAAGAAGATATACAAATGAATATAAGCATGCGAAAAAATGTTCTACATCAAATATCATCAGAGAAATGCAAATTAAAACTATAATGAGAGATCACTATACACCTATGAGAATGGCCAAAATCCAGACACTGACAACATCAAGTACTAGCAAGGCAGTGGAGCAACAGGGACACTCATTCATTGCTGGTGGAATGCAAAATAGTGCAGCCAGTTTGGGAGAAAGTTTGGTGTTTTTTTCAAAGAAACTAAACATACTCTTATCATATGCTTTAGCAATTGTGCTACTTGGCATTTACCTAAAGGAGCTGAAAATTTGTGTCTACACAAAGCCTGCACATAGATGTTTACAGTAGCTTTATTTATAATTGGTAAAGCTTAGAAGTAACAAAGGTGTCTTTCAGTAGGTGAATGGACAAATAACAAATGCACATTTAGACAATTTAATATCATTCATCACTAAATAGAAATGAGCTATCAACCCCTGAAAGACACATAAAAAACATAAATGCATATTCATAAGTGAAAATAGCCAATCTAAAATGAATCCATACTGTGTAATTTCAGTTACATGACATTCTGGAAAAGGTAAAATCGGAGACAATAAAAAGATTGGTAGCTGCCAGCTTTTGGGAAGAGAAGAGAAGGATAAATAGATGGAGCACAGAGGGTTTTGGGGGCAATGAAACTACTCTATGATACTATAGTGATGGGTACATGTCATTATACATTTGTCCAAACCCATAGAATATACCACACTAAGAGTGAACCTTAATGTAAATTATGGACTTTGGAGGATAATTATGTGTCAGTGTAGGTTCATCAACTGTAACAAATGCACCACTCTGGCGTGGAGTATAAAAATGGGGGAGGCTGTGCATGTTTGAAGGCAGAGGATATATGAGAAATCTCTCTACCTCGCAAATTTTCTGTGAACCTAAAACTAAAAAAATGAAGTCTTTAAAAACTAATGAAAAACAAAACACAATGATCTGGAATGCCTTTAGGCTAGATTTAGATTGTTATCACCTTGAAACTTCCTCATTAAACTTAAGTTAGCAAGACCTGTTTGTATGTCTTCTCCTCACATATGTACACTCAGTTCTCAGTTCAGTGAATAACCCAGGATCAAGACTAATTAATAAATAAGCGAATGACTAATGAATTAAAGAAAATAAGCGAGGAAAGAGTTTATCATTACATCAAAAGAGTGAATGACTTTCTTTACTTTTTGGAACATGTTTATCTATCATTTGCTGTGTCTGTGCATGCTTCCTAATAAAGCTTGCTCTTTTTCCATCTGCTCTGAATGAGAGCACCGATTTTTTTTTTTTTTTTCATGATTCACAAAGGATGCTAGGCCACTCCTAATTTTCTAGTTTATAAAGCATTTACGTGAGCACAGAATTCTGGTATTAGGTCAGATAAATAAATAATTCACAGTACAAACCATTATAGGTGAAGATAAAATAAATCGTGAAGTATAGGTCCTGACACACTAGTAATATGAGTGCAAAAACATTGGAATGAAATATGCATGATCATTTCATTTTTAAATTTATTTTCCCCCTCAGGATTTAATTAACCATATTTAGGAACTAAATATGCTAACAGGACTCTGACTAACAGATCTGAGGGCAGAGAGCAGTTTGTCAGTAATTATGGAGAAAATTATTCTAAGTACACACCCACTAAAATACCATGTCCAGCCACCCAGTGTTTTTCCTTTTGTTTTTGCAGAAGAAAAAGAAATGGTCCTAAGCTTCTTCAAAGAAATTATGGATAACTTATTATAAATAGATGGTAGGTGACAGCTTAAATCAACTGCTAATAGAAAATCTAACTCTTGCTATATTGAGTTTAAATAAGGAGCAATGGTTTTAAAAGTTTCAAACCCTAAGAACATTAGCATCTCCAAACTATATATCAGAAACCTAAAGAGAAAACTGCTAAAGGTCAAGGAAATAAAATCTTGATACATTTCCTCACATAACTACTTGTTAAGAAATTGGGATTTCTTAAATTTAAATTTACTCTGAAGTAAATTAAAATCTAAGGTTGAGTTTATTATTGTTCTTTTCTCTCATGTCAAAAATTGGAAAGGGCAACTTAGCGTTGAGAATGGTGCCCTCTAACATAATAATCTAAGTACTTAGTTACAAATGAACACTTTCTATGATCTTCTTCTTTACATGAGCATATTTCTCAGTGTTTCCTGTCGACTCCTTGGAAATCCTGAACCCCATTCATGAGATCCACAAGATCAAAAGTATACTACTAATAATGTTAATGTGTTATTTCCCTTTTTACTCTAGTTGGTTCCTAAGTGTATACTGAAGTTTTTCAGAGACAAATAGGAGAATCCAGCCATTTTCTACTGTCAGACATTATAGAAATTTCATAAAAGGTAAAATAGTGCCAATGGAACTGAATCTGCCAAAAATGAATAAGTTCGAAAGTGGATTCATAACTAGATCCTGTGACAAGGAGCACAGTCTTGTCACCACCGCCACCTTGGTAATGTCCTTGTGAAACCTAATACAGAGAACCAGCTGAGCCACATGGCACTGGGACTTTCAACCCACTGAAATTGAGAAATATTATACAGAAGTTATTTTAAGCCACAATTTTTAATTTGTTGCATAAGAAATTAATATAAGAGATAATAAATTGTCCCATATTTTTTATTTATAAAAACATGCATTTAACAAATATTTACAAAAGAGTAATAGTGAGATGTTTAGCAATAACCATTTTCTAGTACTCTAGGTAAAGAAAGCAAATGCTCTTTGATATAATATGAGCAATTATGAAGATAGGCATTTTGTAAATACACTTATTGCATAGGAAATGTAATGATGATGCTCTTTGCCTGTGGAAAAGAGGATAGATTAGGTTTTAATTTTATTCATATTAAAAGGTGCTATGAGGAATGTGTCTAGTGTCTTAATAAATGTTCTGTTCAGTATCTCAGTAACATTGTTGAACTGACTATATAAAATTGACTTTAAAAAAAACTAACATTTATTCCAGAATGCTTGCTTTAGGTTTCTCATATACTCACATTATAGAAGTAACATTGTAACATTAGGAAAAGAAGAAAAGGATCTTACTTATATTAATAAATTAAGAGATATTCCTTTATAAAGAAAAAAAGCAAGCTCCATAAGAGAAGAGCTAAATATTGAACTTGGAGACAAAAAGTAAAACAAAACAAACAAACAAACAAGCAAACAAAAAACATAAGTAGGCTTTAAAAGATCACTTTGTATTTGAATGAATGGAAAAACTACATGGAGTCCATTTTATTCTAAAGCTAAATAAAAAGTAGAAATATTGTGTATGTTAAACTCCTGTTTACTCACAGTAGAATCTCCTAAGTTGTAATACAGGCATTGTACACCTTCTGCAGTATGAACTCGACAGAGTCCTGACATTTATACAGTTTGGGGAATCCTCTTGAGGAAAAGGCCACACAATTATAAATATAAAGTTAAACAATAAAGCAAATATGTATTTAGAATGAGAAATTGCAATAAATAAATATTTTTTAATAATGCAAATAATACCAACATTATAAAATCCAGTAAAGAAATATTTTATTGACTGCCTGACACACTTTTTTTTTTTTTATTAAGAAGTTATTTGAGCAAAAATCAATTTGAATCGGGCAGCGCCAAACTGGAAGTGGTTAGCACTCCCCCAACAGAGTCAGGGAAAGACTTATATAGAGAAATTGTGGAATCAAAGAAAATAAATTATTTGACTAGCTACAGGTTAAATCTTAGTTGGCTGTTTGTGATTGCTTTCCTTAGTGTTTTGATTTCATAACCATGAGGCATTTACAGGCTTAGATTTTGGGTTGTTTACATAGGCCACTGTTGCATTATTGGCACATTAGTCTAATGTTTTCTTTGTTTGATTAATTGTAACAATTTCCCTATTTGTTCATCCTCTCATATATGAGAAATTGACCAAAAATTTAGGGTTAGCACCACTCTCAGTCACCATCATAGTTAACTTGCTCTTGTCTCATTGTGAAACTCATAGCTTACGATGTTAGATCTGTGGAAAGATTATTTTTGCCATTCATCTTATTTCTCTTTCTCTAAGCCTACTAGGGCCATCTGACATGCTGCTGATGGCTGTGAACATGCATTTAAGATCTTTGAGGGAACATAGTGCACCAGGGAGACTACACTGATGACTATTAGGAGGATAATACCAAGAGACTGAGGTATACTCCTTAGCCAGGGCTCCCATGAACCAAACCAGTTGGTATTGAATAAATCAGAGAATGTAGCTGAAAACATTAAACTGTTTTAGTCAAGTGCTTATTTATTAATTTCTTCTATTTGCTATAATACCAGAGGTGTGAATCTATGGGCAGCAAGAGTTGTTTGCTATGGCACAGACTCTTCCTTGTTCAGCCAGTATGTAATCCAGAGTAATTCTATCATTAATTCTATGAATAAATAATCTAAAACTGCCTTAGCAAGAAAGTCTAGGGGCATTTTGTTAGTGATCTGACACACTCCTACTAATGCCTTTTTCTTACTCTTTTGGTTGCATACTTTGTGATGGCCTCTTAACAATAATTTTGTAATAGAATTTATTACAGAGTTACAGAGATAATAGAAAAAGCATCTCTGTTAGAAACATTTTAGCCTCACAATTTGTTCTCAGTTAATATCATGTAAGATTTTTATGGAATCATTGTCAAACTGAGAAGACATCTATCAAGTTTCTTCCCAGATAAGACATAATATGGCAGAGTATATCAAGGTTTCTTAAATATTCCATTTCCTCATTACAATAGTGTATTATAGGTTTTCTATTATTTTTATCATGAGTATTTTCTAATGTCTTCATATGATTCATTTATTTTAATAATTTAATCATCATTTAATCAAAGACCTTATTCAATATTTATACTCAAAATTTACCTCTTACTCTTAAATTACTGCTTTTAGTATTGATCAAAAAAAATTTTGTTACAATTCACCTCCGGTTATGAGAATGAGTTCTACTGATGTTATTGTACATCCTTATCATTTGTTTCAGACTTCATTTTTATGAATCTTCTCCGTTTTTTATTGAATAAATTTTAAAGTGACAAAAGAAGTTACCCTTCAATTATACCCAAGAATTTGTTTTTTTATTGCTTTACTAAGCATTCCAAACCACCTTTCAAAACAAATTAAAATAGCACACTTAAGCTTTATAAACTTTTAAATACATTTTCATATTTTGCTTATATTCTGGTTTCACTTTCAAATCTTCAAAAATACATTAACAGCTTTATAATAAGGAGCAGATTTTCTCTTTAGAGAAAAAACCGAGTTGTCAAATGTGCTTAAGATAAACCAAAGACAAAACTTTTAATTATGACAAAATACCAAAGCCATATTTCTGGTTCCTTGGTAGTAGGTTTTCTTTAATGACACCAAGGTTAAGAGTTTATGGCCCGTATTCTGTGTATTTAGTGATGTCTTTATGGTATGCTACAGCTCTTAAAAGTAACATTGTCATATAACAGACTATGAATATTATTCAAAAGTAAATTAAAATCATATTGATTTTCTATTAATCAAATAGTTTTAAAAAGTCATTCAGAGGGTTTTCCACTGTAATGGTGGGACAAAGTAATGGCCAATGATTGGTATTTATCACAAGATGTAAAACCTACATGAGTTATGAGTTATAATTAGTCTCTGTTTTATTTATTTGGATCATTATTCTATACTGCTTTGTCATAATTTCATGTAATTTAGAATGTTTTAAGTTAATTACCTATTTTCCTTTTGATATTTTCCAAGTGCCCATGAAAATATAGATCATATTCAGCAATTAATTCAGTATTTCATATTATTTCTATTTTTTTTTGTAGAACATCCCATTTCATCTTGACCACTGAAGGCAAACATATTTTGACTAAAAATGTGACTGAAACTCTCTTTTCAGTGTTTCAAAATAGTCTGTTTGTTGACAATAGTTTACACAAAACAAGATAAGCAACCATTGGTCTAGGTAAGACTATGACCTCATAAAAGATTAATAATTTAAAAATGTTATTTCAAAATTTTTTATGAAAAGTCACATTTTAGTAAATTCTATCTTCTATTTGATTCTCTAAAATTATTAATGTGATCATAATAATAAAAATAAGATCTCTTTTTTAAATAATTTTGAGTAAAATTATTGCTCGACATAACTATCTGTAATAAGGTTGATGATGTTTGTCAATCAATTCTTCAGTATGAAGCTGCAACTAGCCTTTGTGACTATGACTGTACTTATTAAGAGGGTTTTAAAAATTATTAACTTTGTTTCTGTTTTTTTTAGTTCTTATTTTCTACATGTCTTGATTCTCATATATTTTTTAATCTCTTGTTATCATTTTTCTTATCTATATTTTTGTATTGGCCAAAGTTTTCCAAAAATATATATTTGGAAACATGTTCACAACATAATAAAGAATGCTCATAACAATTATGATTCTCATTCCTGGAACCAGTCACATAGTTGTAGGCATTTATAATTACCTTCTCTTACAACTAATTCTGTTTTTGTTTTGTTTTGTTTTGTTTTGTTTTGTTTTTTTGCCCTCAGCAGACAGTTAAGCTGGTGTGGTCCTTGCTGGTGATGTAACCCAAGCCTCCATTCCCAAAGTGTCTGGGCCCTTAGTAGCCCTCCATAATTGGATAGTTACAGTTGTCTATTGACTTTAATGATAGAGCATGGTAGTACTAAGAAACACCTAAGGGACTGACTGTATTTCAGACATATTTTCTTTATTTCCATAGTGGAGTAGCAGTTTGATTTCCCCTTGGTAATCAGTAACTTCAGTAAATACACTAACTCCCTTTTCTGCCTATAGATTTAGAGGCATGAAGAGCTCAAAGTGGCTGGGAGAAAGTCTTAAGTTTTAGTTCAATAGAATCATTGTTGTATCTCAAGATAGAAGCATTCCTTCCTTTAGCACTAAGCTCTCTAAACCAGTAAAGCATAAGGTTTCAAAGAAAAGAGAAAAAAATTGCTAGTTGATCACCATGTTTACACTCCCATTTCCACCCTTGATTCCTGGGCCCAAGAATCTGGTTATGGGAAAAACAGCACCATATTACTACCTGATTTAGAGTATATACAGCCTCATAGAGAACATTAATCCAGCCTTGAAAGAGAATTCCAGTTTTCTGGCATTGTAAATGAGTCCTCAAAAAGCTATGCTACCATTCTATCAAGTCAACTGCTTTAGGATGATCGGGAACATGGTAAAACCAAAGGATTTCATAAGCATGGGTCCAACAATGCACTTCATTTCCGTGAAGTGAGTTCCATGATTAGCAGCAATGTTGTATGAAGTACTGTGACAGTATGTAAGGCATTTTATAAGCCCATGGCTGGTAGTTTTAGAAGAAGCATTACATGTAAGAATGGCAAATCTGTATCCACAGAAGTATATGTTCCAGTAAAAACAAAATGCTGCCCTGTCCATAATGATTAGCAGTCTTATACAATCAACCTATCACCAGGTAGAAGATGGATGACCCCAGGAATCATCCTATGTTGTGGGCTCAGTATTGATCTCTGTTGCTGGCAGACTGGAAAACATGCAACTGAAAAGCATTTCCCGAAATTACATTCCACAGTATACAAAATATCTTAACAATATTATCAAATGTGCTGTTTGAAAGTGACTGCTTATTTATTATTATATTAGTATTAATATATGACGTAGGCACTTCATAGTAGTTAAAATTTTTGAAAAAAATATGTTCTTAAAGAATAACATAAAAGTTTAGAAAGTATAATTCTATATGTTTAATAATGAATTGAATAATAATTTTGTGTTCTTTTACATAAAAATCAGTATTTTTTCTTATATGCCAAAAATGCATTATATATATATATTTATTTATTTATTCATTCATTCATTCATTCATTTATTCATTTATTCTGACTTTTAGCCAAATTTTATTTAAAGTAACATAACTATTTAACATTGAATGATAGGTATATTTAGTGTTCATCATAATATCTTTCAATTAACAAAAATATCAAGTAAGCTAGAATACACTACTTATTGCAGTTGACCAGAACTTTAACAGAAAATTTAAGAATCAAATTGTAATACTTTTCATGTTATCAGAATTGAGAACTTGTGGAATTATGATCATTTCGAACCACTGAAAACTTAATAGTTTCAAAGTATACACAGTGACTCTAATGAAAATATTGTACAGATATTGTAAGAGTTAATATGAAGGAATCACAACCATGAATACGAAAGGATATTAAGAGAAATTTACTGGGGCTTACTTACAACAAAGAGACTTTGAAGCATCATATGGAGGAAACTTTTGATATATTAAACCTTGAAACCTCACCAAAGAAGATGATGGAGCCTCCTTTTTGGAGATCTAAATGAAAAAGTAGACTGGATTTTATCTTTCAGACTTAAAACCCATAAAGTGTCAAGAACCCAAACAGATGACCTTTCTGTTCTATAATTCCATTATTTAAAAGGTTTTTGAAATTCCAGCCCTTCAATTGCTTTCTGGTGCTTGTCTCCTGTTAAGTCCCACAGGTATATTTTCCTCCCAGGCACCAGCCTACTTAAAGCAAAGCAGTAATGAGAGTTGCCAACTCATCAAAAGCAAGGTCTAGTCCAGCATTAACCTAATTATATGCTGTAACCACTTTCTTATGCATCTGGGAGTAACTCCTTGGCTTCTAGCCAGCATCTCTGAGATTTTATTTTCAAGTGACATAGCCAGTTACTTTTAAATGTTTGCCTCCTGAATTTTGGAGATGGAATGTCATCATCACAAAAGAGCAAATTCACAATTGGATCAAAAGCCTCTGCTCATGTTAGCCAGCATGGTTTTGCCAATGGCCAGAGAGCCTCGATCTCTGGTTTCCCTGGACTCATATTTTCTCTTGTTTATTATGACTCACCCTGAGATGATGAAGTCATTATATGCCTTGCTTTTTCTTCAGAGAGCATTGGTAAGCGATTTCTTAAGGAAAATTTATACAAATCTTTGAAATTCTGGCAAGGAAATTAGGCAGACATCTGGAAAAAAAGCAGCATCACCTATTCTCATCCAAAATGTATTTTTGTTCCATTTCTATGCTTTTTTTTCAAAGGATAATATATCAGTTCCTCTTAGCTATGAGCCTTTCTGGAGCAAAAGTGTCTGAAAAGTCTGTGGTTTTTCTTTTGTATCTTAGAAAAAGGAGTCTATGTTTCTCTTCTACCCCTACTTTCCAGAGGGCTACAATGTGGTATAGAGCTCACATGTATTAAATCAATAGCATTTACTGTTGGCAGAAAAATATAAACTGCACCCAATAAGTAGAAACATAAATACAGTCTAACAAGGAAGTTAGTCAATAAGTGCATTTCTTCTCCATCTGTTGCTGCTGAGTTTGGCTAGTTTCCACTTATGGTGGTTTGCAGTCTCTGTCTTCTGATACGTTCTCCTTGGTAAAGGCTTTATGAGATAGTTTCCTGAGCTGTTATAAGACTCTTTTCCACACTCACTGAGTGACTGCCTTGATTGATCTTAACAGCACCTTCGAAAATTCTGGTGGAAATCTTTTTTTTAGTTGAGGTTTTTAGATCATGGCTATATAACTAAATAAGGAATTCCATATTTCAAAGTAGTATGTTTGGAAGGGTGCCCAGAGTAAAGAAAGCATTAATAGGCATAAAAACCTAGCATATGGATGCTATAAGAAGTATGATGGAAAATTTCCAAATAAAGTAGTAGAACCTTCCAATCAGAGTGTGAGGGGCAGTAAGGAAAATATGTTCTCTCTTATGTTTCTGCCAAAATGTAGGACAATACAACCTACAGAGTAAATTCAGTCGATGCTGGAAACTGCAAAACGTCTCCTCTTCTTTTTCTGAGAAAGATGTGGGAAAGAGATTCAATTACGAAAGCCTGCATTTCAAGCTGAGGTCCAAGGGCCATTGTTTGGCTAACTAATTGAGTTAGTTTAAAATAATATTTGATTTATGTCTGAATTTGATTGCAATTATATTTTATGTTATTTGATCTATTTTATCTATGTCATTTTCATCCATCTTATTTGGTCTATTAAGACTACCTTAAATTAATAGTTAGATTGTACCAAATTGTTCTCACAGAAAGAATGAAACATTAAGAATTACTTCCTTAGAAAGGCTAATCTAAAAAAGATCTATAATATGTCTTGAACTCAATCAGTTGGTGATTGTCTTTAAGTTCCTATTATATACCTAGATATATGTACGCATGTAAGTGGAGAAAATGGCTTAATTGCCTCTTTTAAGGAGTTTAGAAGTTAGTTAAAAATTGTAGTGAGCTATATTTTCTTTGTCCATTTAAGAGTAGTTATTTCAAGGTTTTTGATTATAAAGATTTTATTGTTCCCAAATTCTACAAAACACTTTTTATTTGGAATCTTGAATATAAATGTTAAATTGATTATTTTTATTTGACACACATAGCTTTTAGGTAAGGGTTCCCATGTGTTTTATAAGATTTAAAGATTCTTTTGATCGTAAGACATAACACACTAACACTCAGATAGATGAAAGGCAGAACTTTTTGTTACATATAACTCCAAACTAGAGAAGGCTGCCAGGCAGGACCACACAGGAGAGTGCCACCAGAGACACAGTAACAGCGAGCTGGAGCTGTAAGAGGCAGCTTCTGCGTAGAAAACAAGATGGAGTTAGCAAGGTTCTTCAGATTCCCTGCAGATGGGCTAAACTGAATAATTTTGTGGGTTCCAAGATGTATGAGTTGTCTTTAGTCTGTTACTAGGCCCTGGGGTGATTAGGACTGATGCATAGTAGCCTACAGTGTGAGTGCCCAATCAAGGAAGTGGTTGGGTGTGTACTTTATTAGCTGCTCAAGAAGAGGAAATGATTGACCTCTCCTCAGGACTCCAAAACAAGGTCAACGCAGCATAATTTTAAAAATATATTCTATATGATACGGATATAAACTGTGAAAATATTCTTTATAATTTATTTATACTTTCAATAAATATTTAATGAACACGTATTATGTGTTGACTCCAAGATGGGTGTTAAGAAAATAAAGATGAATAAGAGGATTTCAGTTTAGTGAAAGATAAAACAAATGATGACAATTTAGTTATGTTAACAAGAGCCACATAACATAAGGTGCTATTGGAACACAAATGTAGGTTTTATATCAGACCTCTCAGGGAAAGCTTTCAGGCAGAGGATACATCATAAACAAAGATAAAGAAGCAAGATATAATTGAATAAGCAGCAATCTTAGGAAAAAAAAAAAACTAGTATAAATACACTGTATAAATAAGTCAAAAAACAACCCAGAAAGATAGAGATACTTGGTTTATGTCACAGGTAGTATAGGAAACATCCAAGAATATCTTCCACACCCATTATTTGCCTGTCGTTGCCCTTATATGGTCAACATTAACATTGTTTAATCACAAATTGCACATATTTGACAGTCTGAACATGATATGTAAGCATCATGAAAATTTGACCAGAAAGACCTATTATAATAAAGAATAGATTTAGAATTCCATTCTTTTAAAGTGAATGCATAATCTCTTCTAGTTAACAAAAAGTAAATGCATAATCTCTATTTCAGAACCAATTCCCAAATCTTAAGTATTCTAAGCCTTAAAATTTAGATTGTCCATCTCAAACTAACTTTGTCATTATTCTCCTGTTCAAATTTCCCCTTATTGCCTAAATTATTTATTTTTACAACTGGCTTATTTAAACCATGATTGAAACAAGGTACAGTTACTAAATTTGGTTGTACTTCCCTCAATCTGTAAATCGATTTTGCTCTCGAACTGATCTCTCCCACTCCACCTCATCATCATTTTCATGGCATTCACTTGTGGACATTTGTTCTTAGAATATCCTATGAGTTAACTACCTCATACTTTTGTCATTATGTTTTCTGTATCCCCTATATTATCCTTATACAAGTATATACACATAGATGGCTTTTAATTCGTTAACCTATCTGATAACCTCTGTCTTCTATTGTCAAGCTGGGCCCATTGTGTTAGCTGACACATTTGGAGTCATTTCTACCATCTTTATTTTACATTCTTAATGTGTCACTTTTTCTGTTTCTATTTTCTTATATTTTACCAATTTGGCATATTGATTGTTTTTTTTCCTTTAATATTTTCTTTTACATAGAAATATTTTGAAATTTTATCACATATATATTTAACTTAACAATTTTCTAAAGTTATTCAGTACCTCGATATCCTAATAAATAATACAAGGTACTTAGAATGATTTAAATCTAATCTCTCTTCTTCTGATTTGTATACTATGGTTATGTAAATTTTACTTGTGCTTTTTGTTAAATTTGCAAGTTAGACCATACTACTACTATCTCATTGAGACAATACATATTTTAATTTACTTATATATTTACTTGTTTCTCTGTTTATTATTACCATTTGCATCTTTGGGCATTTTTCCTCTTCCTTAAGTATATCTGATAGAAATGTCTTTACTGAAGATCTATTGATGTAAACTCTAATTTGAACATTTCTTCATTTTGAGTTTTGTTTTCTATTCATTTTGGCTCATTATTTTTATTGTTTTGTTGTTGTTGTTGATTGTTTTACATTGTTTTGTTTGTCCATAGAAATTGCTTTAGTTTTCTTATGAGCCCAGTAATGAATTAAAATTATGTTTATTTTTATTGATTTAAAATCTTGTTTTATTCCTACAGGGCTCTTCAAATATCTGAACAACATATTTCAAGGGAACAGATATTGCAGAGGGTTTTAATTTGGATGACCGGTACAATAAATGTGAGAAGAATATATACAGAACTGAAGTAATACCTAAGGAAGGTAAATCTATATAGGAGACTGAGAGGAAGTCAAGGACTAACTGTTTCAAAAGCATGAGGATTTGGAAGAAAAGTTTTCTGAATGTTTTTATAATATAATAAAGAGTTTGATTCAAAGTCATTGATGTTGGCACATCAATACATACTGTCACTACCACTTGATTGACAATTAATCTAGTTCATTACAATATTTTAAAAACAAATAAAGTTCTATTTTTTGTTAACATAAGTTTAAAACTAGTAGATCTCTTAATATTAACACGTTTAACTTCTAAAGATTGTACTTGAGAAATAGATACAGTAGTCGTGAGTTACTAAAAAGGTAACAGAATTCTAGTCTTCCTAAAATACAGAGTATAAGTGTGTTTGTGTATATGTTTAAAAAGCCCTTTCTATCTGGCTTAAAGTCCTTCTTCCCGTTCTGTTATTTCTGATTATCGACTTTGACCCAGAGATGAGATTTAAAAGACACCCTAACCATATGGTAATCTTTCTAGCCTTTATCCTGAGATGAGATTTCAGAGAAACCTATTCTATAACAACAACATGTGACTCTGAGGCTGCCAGTTGGAGGCTCGGCTTATTACTGAAAATGTTTCTCATAACTCATCTCTGTACACTCTTTTACATTAATCATGCAAATGAGTGTTCTCTCCTCTGTAATTCAAATGACTTAAAAGAAGCTGTATTGCCTTTTTCACTCTTTCAATATCTAACAATTCATTTATTCAATGAATGAATAAATCAATGAATTAATAATGTGATTCTCTTTTTCTGGAATTATCTCTTCTACTCTTTCTTAGCTGTGTTTCTTGTCCTCTGAGTTTCACATTAAATGTCAACTCCTATCCAGTAACACAGGCTCTGGCCCTTACCACCGAAAGATTAGTGTCTGAAATGTGCTATCAGGTGTGGCAGTACAAACACGAATACATGTCGTCCTTTTCTTTGTAAGTATGTCGAGGGCCTTGTAAATGTAGTTGCATTGCATTCTATCTAACTCTACTTTTACAGAGTATACTAGATTTATACAACTATCATTTTAAAAAGTACTTTAAAGAGCACACTCCTGCCAAAATTATAAAATTTCCAACAAACCAAGAACATCAAGACAATTAATTAATTTCTAAAATTACTCACTTTCAACAAAAACATTATTTCTATTGTGAAAATAGAAACAACAACAACAACAGTAAAAACACAGTTGGATTTTTAGGGGGTTTGGGTTAAAAACATTTAATTCAGTGACCTCAGAAGAACATTCTGTAAACATGCTACAACTTGTCTGAATGTGTCTCATTGACCAAAGAAAATAGCTATTTGATTTCAAATATTTATAATCAATATAATTTTATCTTACCTGTTTCGAGCAACATATAATTGTTTCAGTTAAATAACATTAGGCTTTTATAGAGGTGAAAGAAAAGTTTAATCTTCTCATCTCCACATGAATTACTCTCAACATATAAATATAATGTTTCCTATACATCTGTTTCATAAACCTCCTCCCAAGGATGACTAGATAAAGAATTTAAATGGCATGATGGCTTTAAACCAGATGCCATGCTCAAAGAGCTCTTCCTGGAAAGAGTTTAGTGAACACTCGTGAAGACTGTCATTCTTGAAAATGAGATTAGAAGCACAGAGACTGTTTTTTTCCCCCACAATTGAACTGTCATGTATCCTCTAACTTAACACTAATCTAAAAAAGCACTTCCTCTTGATTTGCACTTGTGATATAAACATTTACATAAGACCAAGATTTGAAGCAAGTCAGGGGTTGCCATGATGTGAATTATATAAATGTACGAGATTGTTCTGCATTTATAATTTATGTGCATGCTTGATTCATATTTAACTCATCTATACTATGCTTATACAGCTAATATTTAACAATTTTCATTTAAATGAAATACTATACATTTAATTATTTTTAATTCTTATGGAGGATAATTAAGAAAAATATAAGTTAAATAAAAATAAAAGTTGTAAAAAAGTAAAAGCTGGATAATTTAATCTTCACCCCTAATGATCTACATAATGTTGTAGGCTACATATGATGTAGCCTACATAATAAACAGAGCAAAAGCTTTTAAGTGAATTTCAATTCAGCAGATGGAATTTTTCCAATGGACAAATATTCCGTAAAGGTAAAGTTGACAGAACATTATTAATGAGGCACATGTTAAAATGTATATATTCTTCTTTGTAAAAAAGACACAAAAATATAATTGAATATGTTTATTTAATAAATCCTAAGGAACTAATAAACTTTAATGATAATTTTTTTAGTAGTAGCAGTAGTTATAATAATAGTTATAGTAATAATTAGTAATAGTAGTAATAGTTGTTATTTATTAACACTTACTTTATGCCTAATGTAGTAATAAACTATATGTATTAAGCAATTTACATGAATTACACATATGGTCCAAGATCATAAGGCTTGAATGAGGTGGAGCTAGAATGAGAAACTAAATGATCTAACTCCAGAGCCTGGACTGTCCATTACTATATAATACTGTCTCCATTTGTATCATCACATCACCATTTGGGGGATGAAAGCACAGATAAGAGATAAACTAAGTCTTCAGAAATATTACATTTAAAATATGCTTTCATAATTATTTCTTAATTGTTTCCAAGTCAACATTATGTAGGTTATAAGTATTTGAAACTGAAGAAAAAGATGAATAAGGGTGAAGAAAGAGTCTAAAGAGACAATAGAAACAAAAACAACATGTGGTTCCATTGTGTAGTGGTTAGCACATCTGCCTTACATGCAGAAAGTTCTGGATTCACGCCCCAGTGGAGCCACGGTTCATGGTCTGTGGCCATGTCACCCTGAACGAGCCTGATGTCTGATCTCAAAAGTTAAGCAGGGTTGGGCCTGGTTAGTGCTTGGATGGGAGACCACCTAGAAAGACCAGATGCTGTAGGCATATATGATAATAATAAAAAAACAAAACAGTAATTTCAAAATTATTTAAATGCTGTACTAAATTAGCTTATCTTGAAAAGTTCCTAAATAGAGAGCAATTGAATAAAAACAATAAAAGAAATAAAACAAGTTCATATTTTATTATGTAGTAAACATAGGCAACTGCTCTCTTTAAATTGATCCAGTATTATACCAGCCATGTTAGTGTATTCACCTGCCTCATTCATAGCCTGTTACAGAGCATCTACCCCATCTAGAGTTTCTAGATTTAGTGGTCCTGTTAACACATGGATCCACAGCCCTAAACATTGTTGTTTACATTAGGATAGACACACAACCCACAAGAAGAGAAATTTTCATAGACCGAACGAAGCCAGTCAGATCATTTAAGAACCTCAAGAACACAGAATATAGTCAATAATAATGGTTGCCAGCCAAATGACATACCTTGTGGTTAAGGCTACTAACATTGAGTTATCTAAGGGCAATAAATAAACAGAGGAAGCCATTCTACTGACAGAAATAGGAAAATACAGTAAATAAGCAGAAAAAGGCAGAAATGGGAGACATATAAGCTCTGAGAGACAAAGATTAAGTTACATTTCTGATAGCTTTCCATGTGAGACTATCTCTACTTATATTCATTCCTCAAAGTCTCTGAGTCTGGGTTTCTTACATGATAATCCCCTACCTAGTCTTTTGTTAAGTTACTTATGAATCCTTAAAATTAAAATTGCCATTGACTAGACCACATATATAAGAGTAGTGTATCAATCTTCTTTTTCTTATTAGAAGATGATTTAACTTAGTTTAGATTTAAGTAACAAAGAGTGAGAAATGGAAAAGTCTTTCTCTGTGTAAAATTGTTTTGTTAGGAATGGACAAACTAGCTGAGAATCGGCTCCCTGGCAATATTCCCTGTACCAGGTTAACAAATTATCTCCTGGTCAGTAGCTAAAACCTAGGAGGACTCTCAGCTAGAACAACTAAAAAGTAGAAGATGAGGTGACTGAGAGTTGTTCAGTGTTCATAATAGTTAAAAACATATGCATCTAAGTTATTTGGTTTATTTAAAATATGTCCCAATAGTTCGTTTCCCACTGTTGAATAGGTTATAAATTGGTGACTTTAATTCACTGTAGTCTACATTACAAAATAATGATATTTTTGTCATTTATTTCCACAAAAAGAAGACATTATATTACATTTTTTTCACTCATTCAATGAACATTGAGTGCCTAACCTCTGCTTGGTGCCAGAGGTTCAAAGGAAAATATGTTATATCTCCATTATAAAAGTAGTTAAAATTTAGTAGGGAGAATACTGATTTTGAAGTATAAAAAACATATTAAATATTTAAGTGATTTTTAAAATCTTGATAATAACTCACTAACATTTGCAAAGGATTAAATTATGGTTTAAATTAGATTAAAAGTTTTAAGCAAAATATAAAATGTTATCTGCTAAACTGAAATAATTAAACTATCTTTATTAAAACTTCTTTTGTAAAATATACTACCCAATGAACATTAAATTTAAAACAAATCTGCCAATGATTTAATTAATTATTTACTGAAATACTTAGATTCAATTGTGTTATAAAAATTCTACTGTCAATGGATTAAAGACATAAATGTAAGACCCAAAATGATAAAACTCTTAGAAGAAAACATAGAAGAAAAGTTCTTGACATGGGTCTTGATAATGATTTTGGAAATAAGACCTAAAGCACAAACAACAAGTAAAAATAACCAAGTGGGACCATATCAATATATAAAGCTTCTGCATAGCAAAATAAACCATCAATAAATTGAAAGGACAACTTGTGAAATGTAAAAAATAATTGTGAAAATTCTACTTCTGCGAATATATCCAAGAAAACAAAAACATTAACTTGAAAAGATATTTTCAAATATCTCCATGTTCATAGGACATTATTTACAATAACCAAGATGTGAAAACAACCTAAGTGCCCATATATGGATGAATGGACAAAGAAAATGTGGTAATATACACATTTATAGAACATTATTCATCCATAAAGATGAGAAAATCCTACCACTTGTGACAACATGGATGACACTTGAGGCATTATGTTAAGTGAAATATGTAAGATGGAGAAAGACAAATACGGTATGACCTTATTTATATGTGGAATCTAAAAAACAGACAAAAAAAACAAAGTCAAAGAAAAATAGATCAGATTTGTGTTTGTAGTTACCAGAGATAGGGGTGGGTGGCTGGGAGGAAGGTCATCAAAAGGTACAAACTTCCAGTTATAAAATAAATGACCAGGGATGTGAGGTACAACATGATCACTAGAGTAAACACTGCAGTATGATACATAAGAAACTTGTTAAGAAAGTAGATCCTAAGAGTTCTCATCACGAGGATTTTTTTTTAATTATAGTTGGCATACAATATTATGTTATTATCATGTATACAACATAGTGATTAGACATTTACATAACTTACTAAGTTATCACCCTGATAAATCTAGTACTCATCTAACATCATACATAGTTATTACATTATTGACTATATTCCTTATACTACACATTATATCCCCATGACTATTTTGTAACTACCAATTTGTATTTCTTAATCCCTTCCCCTTTTCATCTACCCTCCCAAACCCTCCCAGTTAGCACCGTCAAAATGTCTCTGTATCTATAAGTTTGTTTCTGTTTTGTTTGTTTATTTTGCTTTTTAGATTCTACGTGTAAGTGAAATCATATGACATCTGTGTTTCTCTGTCTGACTTACTCCACTCAGCATAATACCCTCCAGGTCTATCCATGTTGTTGCAGATGGCAAGATTTTATTTTTTTATGGCTGAGTAGTATCCCATCGTATATATGTATCACTTCTTCTCTATCCATTCATCCACTGACGGACACCCAGGTTGCCTCCATATTTTGGCTATTGTGAATAATGTTACAATGGACATATGAATGCACAAGTCCCATCAAATTAGTATTTTGGGTTTCTTTAGATAAATACCCAAAAGTAGGATTACTGAGTCCTACTTTGTCTCTTATTATATCTTGTTTTAAAGTCTATTTTGTCTAGTATAAGTGTTGCTACTCCAGATTTTTAAATTTTATTTTCATGAAATATCTTTTTCTATCTCTATGCTTTCAGTCTGTGTTGTCCTTTGATCTGAAGTGAATCTCTTCCAGGCAGGATATGTAGGGATTTTGTTTTCTTATCTATTCAGCCATCCTATCTTTTGATTGGCACATTGAATCCTTTTTCATTTAAAGTAATCGTTGATAGATATCTAGTGATTGTCATTTTATTATTCATAGCAAATTTCCTGTTGAGAAATCAGGTGACAGTCTTATTAAAGCTCCCTTGTAGATAACTAACTGCTTTTTTCTTGCCGATTTTAAGATTCTCCCTTTCTATCTAAGATTTGGAGTTTTAATTATAGAGCATCTTGGCGTGGGCTTCTTTGAGTTCATCTTGCTTGGGACTCTTTGCGCTTCCTGAGCTTGTATGTTTATTTCCTTGCCAGGTTAGGAAAGTTTTCTATTATTATTTCTTCAAATAGGTTTCCAATTCTTTGTTCTCCCTCATCTTCTTCTGTTACCCCTATGATGCAAATATTGATACTCTTGGTATTGTCCCAAGAGGCCCCTTATTCTCATTTTTTTTTTTTTTTTGGAAAGAAACATTTTTTTTTTTTGCTGTTCCGATTGGGTGTTTTCTACTACCTTATATTCTGATTCTATCCTCTGCTTCATCTAATCTACTGCTAATTCTCTCTAATATATTTTTCATTTTGATTATTATAGTCTTCATTTCTAACTGGTTCTTTATGTTTTCTATCTCCATTTTTATGTTTTCTAGCTCTTTGTTAAAGTTCTCGCTGAATTCCTCTACTCTTCCCCTAAATTCATTGAGCATCCTTATAACCAGTGTTTTGAACTCTGCATCTGGTAGATTGCTTGTCTCCATTTTGTTTAGTTCTTTCTCTGGAGCTTTGTTCTGTTCTTTCATTTGAGACATGATTTTTTCTCTCTCCATTTTGAATGCCTCCCTGAATTTGTTTCCATGTATTAGGTAAGTCTCCTAAGTCTCCCAGCCTTAGTAGAGTTGCCTTATGTAGTAGATTCATGTGGGATCCAGTGGCACTCTCTGGTCACCTGAGTCAGGTGCTCCAAGTGTGTCCCTTGTATTGGTTGTGTGTGCTGTCCTGTTGTAGTTGAGCCCTAGTTGCTGTTTACACATCAATGGGAGGGATTGAACCTTGGGCTAGTTGTTTGTGAGAAATGGTTAATGAGGGGCTGACCCTATGGAGCAAGACTTACTTTACCAGGGCTCTGGTGCCTGCCCAGTCTGCCCTTTGGGTGTATTGTCCTCAGATGCAGCCTCAGGTGGTACTTCAGCTTAATGGAAGACAGGCACTGGGCATTCTGGACCCAGGGCCTCCTGGGAGGGGATCCACAACAGACCAAGTTTAGTCTCAGCCTGTGCACCTCAGGGGCCATCTGATAAGAGTCACCAGGCATCCACATATGGCTGCCACCATGCTGGACTTATAGGTGCCTTGAGGGGCCAAGTCAGAAACCAAAGCCAACTGCCACTAGTGCAGGACTTGTTGCTGTTCAGCAAGACATCAGATGCTGCTACTTCTTGGGGTTTAGTGAGCCTATGAGATATTTTATGAAAGATCACAACAGGAGCCAAAACAGCCCATTTGTATGAAATAAATCACTGGAAGCAGTTAGGGTGGACCCATAAGTTGGGAGAGGCAAGGTCTCAGGGAATCATCTGGGCAGAGCGACCAGTGTTAGCCAGGTTGATTGAGACTCCGATATGGTGGCTGCCTGCATATGCACACTGGGAGGGTGTAGAGCTCAACAAAGGAACAATGGATTCTGCCAGCACTTCTGTCTGGGAGAAAGCTGCCCCTCCAGCTCTTGCCCTGAAGCCAAACAATTCAAATTTTCTACATACATCCCTGGCACTTTTCAAGCAGCTACTATAACGCTGGATCTCAGAGCAAGTGAGTCCATCAGTGAATTAGTCTGTGCCTACGGGTTCCTTAAGAGGAATATCTGCAACTCCTGCAGGCCTCTGTCTCAGTCAGCTACAATTTCTACTAGTTTTCACAGCCAGAGGTTGTGGCAACTTCTCTTCCGAAATTGGAACCCTGAGCTGGGGAGCCCCATGTGGGACCAGGACCCCTCCTTCCTTTGGGGGGACCTCTGCAGCCAAGATATTCCTCCTGATTTTCAACTACCACACACAGTTGTGGAACAAGCCTGTTTCATGTCTCTGTCCCTCCTACCAGTCTTGAGGTAGCCTCTTATATATGTCTCCAGTTGTAGGACTTCTGTTCAGCCATATGTCAGGTGATTCCCAATGATGGCTGTTCTGTAGTTTAGTTGTAATTCTGATGTTGTTGTGAGAAGAGGCAAGCACAGCATCTACCTACTATGCCACCTTGACTAGAAGTTAAGAAATTGTTTTCTTTAATTTTATTGTATCAATATGGTGAATGTTAACTAAACCTATTATGGTAATTATTTCACAGTATATGAACATCAAACTAACATGTAGTACACTGTAAATTTATACAGTGATTTTGCTAATTATTTCTCAATAAAACTGAAAAATTCTGTCAGACAAAAATAATATTTAACACATTATTCTCCTATGCCTTACATTAAATTGTAAAATATATAATTTAGGATTCTTCACTCAAAACTGATAAATCATATGCTAAATCATATTTTGAAAATAAACACCAAGTATTTTAGCGTGAAAGTAATTAATTAGATATTTGTCAATCCTCACCACATCAACACTTAACTTAGTATGTAACATATAGTAAATGATTAACAAAAATTGTTAAATAAAGTAATAATTCAAGAGTAAGCATTTCAACATCTATTTTCTGTTTTTTATTCTTTATTTTCTTACTTTGCTTTAGGAAAGTGATAGTTAATATAATATCACCAATTACAAGGAAACTAGATAATTTAACATAAATGTATCATTTTTTACAGTAGTATATAGAACTATTTCATGGATGACTCTGGTAAAAATTCTATACTCAATAAATAAAAAATAAATATGCTTTCTCTCTTTTAGTTCAGCTCAAATTAGAAAGAAATGAATACTTTCAAAGAAAAATCCAGCAAACTTACAGCAAATATTCTTTATATTAAACAAATTGTTAAAATTATTTCAAAAAGTTAATCCTTGATTTTTAAACATAGGTGAGCTAATCAGAGAACATAATTAAAACCAAATGTAAAGAAATTCATTCAACTATGATAGATGTAGGTTGCTTACATGTTTTGGCAGAAGAGAAGGAGGAAAGTATATAGACAACTGATACTTTTTAGTACAAGTGATTTCAGATAATTACATTTAGATATAAAAATAATCTGACAAAATAAACAATTTCCTCAAATTTCTAAAACCCATCGACATTACATAAAATTTTCTTTTCTAAACAAAAATGTACTGTCTTTGAAATTATAAATATAATTCACAGTCATTGTAAATGGAACATAAGCATCCCCATATCACCCTTCCATATTTTTTAACATCAGTAACTTGAACTTTTATATGAAATGAAATCCCTCCCATATTCCTGAATTGTTATTTTACTTTTATTTCACTTCTCAATGCTCACTCTATACTAATGTTCTTAACCTTAGTTAGGCCTGAGGATAAAATTTAAAAATTGTAATCTAGAAAACATTTTAAAATAAATTGAAATCATAATTTAAAACTTTCTTATGGAGAAAACTTCAGGTTTAGATGTCTGTTGACAAATTTATCCACATATTAAAGAAATAAATGATATTTTTATACAAATTATTCTAGAGAATAGAAAAGGAGAAAATATTAGTTTATTTTTGAAACTAGCATAATCAATATGTGGTCTGCCCATTAAAACAATGGAAATATATAACATTCTCATGTGCATAGATATAAAAATTACAAGCAAAATATTCATAACTATATTTTATATATACACATATATTTATACAGATATGTGTATACACACATATATCATCATGTCCAAATGGGAGTTATTTCAGAAATTTGAAATTAATTAGTATTCTGAAAACAATTAATATAATTGATCACATTAACGGTAAGGTAGAAGAACCATGTGAGTATCTCCAGAGGTAGAGAAAACATTTGATAAAAATCAACAACCATTTATGATAAATATTCTCAAAAATCTAGGAATTAGAGGGATTTTCTTTAACTTCATAAAAATATATCTACCAAAAAATCTACAGTTATTATACTAGAAGGTAAAATATGTAATGCTTTCTTTATAAAATTAGAAACAAAAGAGAAGGATATCCACTGTCACCGTTTCTTTTCAATTTTTTGTACCAAAGATCCAAGCCAATGCACTATAAGAGAGGTAAAATAAATGTATAAATAGTGGAAAGAAAGAAGTAAAATTACTTTTGTCACAGATGGCGTAAGTCAGTCTAGAAAATTCAAAGGAATCTACAAAAACGTTAGTATCAATAGCGATTAATAAGTAATTGATGGTAGTATTAATAAATGTAACCCTAACCTGCTGTGTTTATAGTGTTTCAGCAACTGACAACACTTGCTGCAATCAAAGGAAAAGGGCTATTCTGATAGAATGACGTATGCTAAACTTACAGAATGCCAAAAGAACTTTACGGCTTTTCTGTACTTAAAAAGTGAATTTATTGACAATCTTGCTATTAAACCTTGCTTTATTTCCCAGGAAATGAGTAACTACATATTTGCTTTCAGAGTGTAAGGCAGACTATGTATGTGTTTTGAGGTGAAAAAGAGGAGATAGTGGAACAGACAAGTCTGACTTGTTCCAGCATTATTTGTTCTAAAGTTATGATCAAGGTTAGAGAGAAAAAAGTTTAGGAGAATATTTCGTAATGCTGTAGTTGGTCATTAGCTATCAAGAGTCGAAATATAGCTGAACATTCAATATATCATTATAAATGAGCAACATTTTCAGTTCAAATTTAAGTTTAAATAGCAAGACTTATATACTAGAAACAAATAATTGCATTTCTAATATATCCTTCTCTTCTTTGTTATAACAGGACAGTGCTTGCAATTTATAGCTTTCTATAAAGCTTTGTGTAACTATGGGACTAAACACTATCCAATGTGATAGATGCACAGATGGACGATTGAGTCAGAAGGAACTTGATGGAGCTCTCATTCCAGCTCAGTGTGTATATACTTTTTCAATAACAAATATTTGAGTCTTTACAATGTGTTAAGAACTGTCCTTTTTGTTTTATGTGTATTACCTAGTTTAATGCTCATGATGATTATTTGAGATGATACTGCAATTACCTCCATTTGAACAAAAGAGTGAAACTGAGTTTTAAAGTATATAAAAAGTGACGAAGCATAGATTTGAGTCTTGGTTGGAGTTGTTAATGTAATGATGTTTCATAAATTTTTAATATTTTATTTGTTACATATACTAATGACATTGTCACCAAATATTTCTATTTGAGCCTTCTCAATCTACTTACAAGAAGTTTTCAGTGACATGTCTGCATCCTTTTATGTTTAGTCACTTTTACGGTTTTCTTCTTAAAAAGACTCAATGTTCCTTTTGTTTAATTTATTGCTAATGTTTCTAGCACTGCGTTTGGTATGTTTCTGGATGATCACTTGAACAAATAACTGTAGCACCTCATCAGTGGACGGTTTTGAGATGATAGGGTAGAGGCATGTCTGTGATGTGAAGAGGGGTGGAAAGAAGGAGGGAATAAGGAAGAATGCCCAACCTCATGGCTATGAGTAATTACCCATGCCTTTGCTGTTGAGGATAGCTAGAACCTTCTATTCCTTATCTGAAAAAGAACATTTAATACTTTTTCAAGGCTTTTAATCTCATCGAGTAAATATAATGAGTAAAATTTATTTGATTCTGAGATCGTGGCTTTCTGGGTTCATGAATATGTTGTCTCACTAGTCATGACAGCACCTACTCTGTACACCAGATGGCACGGGTCAGCTCTAGCTACAAAAGCATAAATCACCAAAACTGCTATTTATGAGAAAGAGAATGGCACACATTCTTAATTTATCACAATTATATCATATTGTTTACATGAGAAGTGGTCACATATTTAAATATCTCTTCTGCCATAAACACATATTTATTTATTAGAATATTAGTGTATATGTGTATGTCAAATTGAAATATATTCATGCATATATTTCAGTTATAAAGCTCTATAATAGTTTAGCATTGAAGTTAATTATTGGATTTATGCTTTATATGCTCATAAAAATTGGCACTGTTATATTGAGGAAGTTATAAACATTTCACCTGAGAAATAGCTACATGATGCAGATGTATTATACAAAGAGGCAAGTGGCCACTATGAAAATGATGGCATGTTTGATAACAACTACAGCATGACTCTCTTGTACCTCTACCCTTGAAATTCACCAGAATGCTTAGATGCTTCAAATATCTTCTTGATTATTTGTTAAGAGCATGACAAACTTCATATAAACCTTAGCTCTACTATTTAGTTGATGTGTCACATGTAGTAAATTATTTCTTCCTGTTATTTTTTTTATCTTTAAGATGTGAATGATAATAATGGTACCACTTTGATAGAATTGTTCTAAGAAATCAGTAGCATAGCATATACCAGATTTAGCATATAAAAACATACTATAAATATTAGCTGTTTCTAGTAATAGTAGTCATAGTAATAGTAGTAGCCATAGTAGTGTGAATTCTGAAGATAATATAAAAGAAGCAACATACATTTTTGACAAGCCATTTTAAGAAAGAGAAAGTATATATTTTACATGACAGAAAATCATGTGCAATAGATTTGATTTTAACTGTGCTTTAGAAATGGCTAATTCATAATATCATTATTTAAACTAAGTAGAAATTCCAAAAACAATAAATTCCCAGCCAACCATAAACTTCAGTTGTCTAGGACTCTAGTTTGTGGTCTTTATTTCCTGCCTTTAAATAATTTCTATTGGGGGTAGCGATATCAAGGAAAGGGCTCTCAAATCACCACACAATCTATCAGGCAATCACAGTTATATCGCAAAACATTGCCTTGAATAACAGTAGTGAACATTGTACATGTTGCAGTGATTCATTACTAAAACATTATTAATTCAAGGAAGCTTTGAAACTGAGACTAAGGTGTAATGTAGTACTACCATGGTTACATTTACGAATGAGATTTTTCGAAGGCAACATGAAGAATTTGGCATAATATGCCCAGTTCATGTGGACTTATAATAAAATATTTACTGCCTTCTCTGTAACAAAAGAACCACTTTTCATCTGCGGAATGTTTTTCATATGCAGCAGCATTTCCTTTAAAAAAAAAATGAAAGAATTTGACTTGTGCATGAGTAATGAATTGTTTGTTTATATCTTTCTAGTTGATAAAGCACTGAAATGACCTTACCAACAATTGCATGATGAAACCAAGAATGTGATGGTAGAATCAATAATAAAAAACACATTTTTTTAGATAGCAATTCCCATGTGGGGATTATATAAGGTAAATGTATTGAAGGCCCTCATCTGTATGTATCACAAAGTAGAAAAAATGAGGGTTTCCATTAACTTGTATTACTGCCAGTAGCCCCAATATCTGCCAAAAAGTTATGGCTAAAGCAAAACCTATTTTTTGCATATACTTAAATACTCCACATAATAAATGGATAAAGGAGAAATTTCTATAGGCAATGACAATAGCTAGAGAAATGTAGCTAGGCAGAGTATATATGAAAAATAATAAAACTGTTTACCTACAAAATAAATCTAGAACTCATTCAATATTCACAATCTAAACTTCATTCAAACACACAAAGTATATAGTCTTCCTTTGATTATACACAATGAAAAACATATTTGATCTTTACTCTTCATAAAAAAATCATGAATTTTTTATATGTAACTGACTGTAATAAGAAATATACATACATGTTTACCCCAATTGAGAATGATTTATTAAAACTTCTGAGTGTTGTTCATGACAAATATTATAGACAGTGTTAAAAGAAGATTATGTAAGAATATCTAACTTCGGTTTTAGTTAAGAAATAAAAATCTGGGCCATTAAGCACCAAATCTCACAGGCTAAATAGTCAGTGACATGGTGGATGTGGATTTAGAGAACCAGTGTTTAACGTTGGCATTGCTCTACAACCTCAAAGGTTATAGTTGGAGGTAAATTAAATAATGCATACTGTGTACTACTAGTTTGCACATCTAAAAGAATTTTTGATAAAAAGTATGTGCTTAATAAATATTTATTTAAAAAGTGAAGGAAGGAAGGAAGGAAGGAAGGAAGGAAGGGAGGAAGGAAGGAAGGAAGGAAGGAAGGCAGGAAGGAAGGAAGGACAATATACTCTATGTATGGAGTGTTTTATATGGATATAGGGCATTTTGGCTACCATCTTAATTATGGTCAGACAAATCCTATAGTTCTGTTACATATGTATAGTGTGCTGTTATTTATGCTGGTAGAAATTCTTCTACCAGAGGAATTCCTAATATAGCGGTCCCCAACTTTTTTGGCACCAGGGACTGGTGCTCCAATGAGAATCTAATGCCTGATGATCTGACGTGGAGCTGAGGCAGTGATGTTAGTGCTGTGGAGCAGCTGCAAATACAGATGAAGCTTTGCTAGCTTGCCAGCCGCTCACCTTCTGCTATGCGGCCCGGTTCCTAATAGGTCACCTTCCAGTACCGATCCGAGGCTTTGGGGTTGGGGACTCCCGCTCTAACATAACTTCGAACTCTCTTTCTCTTCAAGTTTACCAGTAACAAATGATACTATTAAAACCTACCTTTATGAAATATAGAATTTGGTTTGTATGAAATATATAGAAGCAATTGGAATTCAGTATTTCTAGAAACTTGTTATTTTAGGTAAAACCATAAATGTATTAACTCCATTAATTGTGTATTTGCATCCTTCATGAAGAAGGAAAACTTTGTGTCTATTTATTGTTACATAACAAATTACCAGATTTAGCAGATTAAAACAACATGTATTTATCATTTTACAGTTTCTGTGGGTCGCTAACCTGGGCTTGGTTTTGCTGGGTCCTCTTTCATTGTTTCCCACAAGACTAAAATTAAGAGGTCAGCTCAGAGTTTCCAGTCTTATCCAAAGGCTCATTTTTCAAGCTCATCTGTGCATACTGGAAACATTTAATTCCTCCCAGCCTGTTGGAATGAAGGCCTCAGTTCCCCCTTGGTTATCGACTGGATGCTATTCTCAGTTCTTTAGTTCTCTATCAAAATGTGCAAGTCATGAAAGCAGTAGAGTTCTTGCTCAAGATGGAAGTCATGACCTTTTGTAACACAATTACAGAAGTCATTTCCCCTCAATACCACCATAATCTATTGGTTAGAAGCAAGTTACTCAAGGGGAGAAGAATATACAAGCCCAGGTATGGATCATGAGGGACCAACTTAGAGACTGCCTAGCACAGTATGATTTTTTAAAATTTGTCCTTAAATTGCCAGACATTATTTCATCTTCAGCACAAAAGATTTTAAACACTTTTAGATAGTTTATTATTTTGTGATTGCAACTTCATTTCTCACATTGGCTGTTCATATTGGTTTAATTCAAGCTATTTCATAATATAAAGGATAGGGGAAATATATATATTTATAAAGTATCAGGAACTAGGAAGACAAAAGCTCCTTCCTTTTTCTTTTTTTCTTTCTTTCTTTCTTTTTTTTTTTTGCTAAACCATAGTCTGGAAATTTAATAGCCATTAAATTAATTTATGTTAAAGTATGTAAGAATATGACTAAATTGTTCAGACATTTGTATCTCTTCACTATTATTTCTTCAAAGCCTTGAAAATTTGCCTTTTTGGTGGTTTGGGTTTAGAAAAGGATAAAAGAATTTCTCTTAAAAATAGATTATAACATAACCAGGCAATTCAAACCACTGTTACTATTTTAAAGTTCTAATTTTATGACATTCTTATGTAGGTAAAAATGAGGCTGAAATTGAAATAATGATTATAAAACTTTTAAACCCTACTTTTTCAATAATCCCTACAAATATTTGAACATGAGATCCTTAGACAAGTAAGAAGCTCTATTTCTATCACTGATGTTTTAAAAAATAGTTGTAATAAAATTCCTAAAACTTTCCTAAGGGATAGAATAAGTTATCATGCATCGTACTTGATGATTACTTGACTGGCATATATCTGTGAGTATTCTGCTAGTTGCAAATTAGAAAAATCAAGTCAACCTCGCCTAAACAAACAAACAAACAAAAAGAATTGATTGATGCTTTTATAAATGAAACTTAAGCTTAATTTATATGGTGTTCTCATTTAAATTAAATTCACCCATCTGTTTCCTATACCTCTCCCTGTAAATTGGCCTCATTCGTCCTGCTCCTCCAGACAGACATACTTCATATCCTGGGAGTACATGGCCTCTGACACATCCAAGCTTACACATGCCCATGTAGTCATTATAAAGGAAAGAAAAGTTTTCTCTTTCCTAATGTTTTAATTTAAAAACTCAAGATTTTATCAGATCTCTGTGCCAATATTGGTGGCTTAAAGGATAAGGTTACTTTTATTAGTCAAGTCTGAGCTAAACTCTCATTTAAAGTTTAGAACAGAGTTCAGTGATCGAAACTCCCATTAGAGCCATACACATGGGAGAGGCAGATTTTCAAATAAGTCTGGGTGCTACTTCCAGAAGAAATGAAAAAGAAATCTAGCAAAATTAAAATAAGAAATGCCATGACACAGCTATAGAAGTGACTGTATTAGAAAATTTTAATCTCCAGCTTAGTAAGCTTTTTACTTTATCTATTTCACACAAATTTTACTATTTTAATGGAATAATTTTGCGTTTATGAAGTTGGAAACTAGACTACTAACAGAAAGTAATTTTGCTTTAAGCCTCTTCCTTCCTTCCTTCCTTCCTTCCTTCCTTCCTTCCTTCCTTCCTTCCTTCCTTC
>NW_006494610.1:6092532-6105388 GCF_000325575.1 Pteropus alecto
CCTTCCTCTCTCTCTCTCTCTCTCTCTCTCTCTCTCTTTCCTGTTCTGGTGAGATTTATAAAATTTATAAACATTCACGGTATCTCTAGATTAACACAGCAAATCTTTCACTTTTGTCATGCACCTTAACACATTTTAAGAGTTAACTAGGTTGAAATGCTAAATAGTAATATCTCAAAAACAGGTTCAAAGTAACATTACCAAAAGGTAATATACAATAAAGAATCAAAATCTAGAGGTTTGTGTAGTATATACTTTGACAAAATACTATATTATCTCTGTGCATAAAAACATTTGCAAATGATGTTTCTAACTTCTCCATAGTTCTTTGTACTGGAACCAAATATATTCAGCTTCCTAAAAGCTAATTTTTAATAGTTTGTAAAGGGATATTATTAGAACTTGGCTGAAAGTAAATCTTGGATTTTAGAAGATTTCACATACGATAGTATAAATTTAATTTCTGTAGAACTTAAACATTACTCTGTTATTTAAAATAACTAAAGTCTTTAGATTAAAGAGGACAAACCATAGTTTTAGTTTTACCTTCAGTTTAGAATTGTAAAATCTTATCCACTGTCTAGGTTTTATGTAATGCATCCTAATATTTACATAATTGAAACTAAGATACATATATACAAAATATAAATTAATTTTCAAGAGAAATACAATAATAACTATTTTCTACATTTAAAAAAAAATCCCACTTTTTAAAAGAATTCAGTTTGTTCACTACAAAAAACATTTGCACCATTTCACCTGGTATGTGTAATGACACTAAATGAAAGATGAGATTGTGATGATAATAAGGAACTGACCCAATCTAATTAGCAGATTTGCTCATTTTTAAAGTTCATCCTTCTCTATTATTTCTCCTACAATTTCCCCAGAAATTTCATACTGGAGCAGAAAGAATTTGATGGAGCTAAACTCCTCCCTCTCCATTGATTCTCATCAGTAATCTTATTTTTTAAATCCATCAAGGAAATAAAAACTCCTACTCACTCTCCCAAATGTGAGTCCTTTAGGCAAGCCTCTTACTGAAATCCAGGATACATTTAAAGCCACAGTAGCAAAATATTTATTTTTGAAAAAAAGTTACATTAGTATACATTTAGTTAAAATTATGTAGCTAAGACATGAAGACAAGAGGCATATGAGTTGTCTTTAACATTGAAGTGCTACCACATGGAAAAGGGGATTGAAACAATTTTGAGCTGTTTCACAGAAAATAAATTAAGCCACTGGACGAGATACACATAGCCTATACAATGAAACTCTCTAACAATTAGAGTTGTTCTTGACTCAAGCAGTTGCTAATTTATTGACTATTTTCTAGAGAGATGCACAGGAAGAACATGGATTGAATAATCTCTAAACTCACTTTAGATCTGAGATCCTAGTGATTAGACCTTTAGTGAGCCAAGAGTCTTAAATTTTTCTGTAAAACCATAATGTGTATTACAGCTCCTAGTACTTTATTAATATTTACCATATGATGATATAGGTTGTTAAGCCAAAACTCTGACATCAGAAAAGATATTAATTATACATATCTTCTTATAAAATTGGCTCTTTTTATAATAAAAAGCCAATTTCAGGTTTACTTTAATGTTGCTGATGTCTTTCATTCTATTTTCTTTTGACAATAAGATAGCACTGAGCATGCAGTCAGGGAAGCCCTCATAGAGGAGCTATGATATTCTATGTTTTGACAATAAATTATGCATATTTATGCTTTATTATATAGATAAAGAGAAAGCCAACTTAATAAACAAATAGCATTTATATTGTTCAACAACTGAAAAAAGTAGGAAAAAATAATATATAGACAAATACTCTAATTTTATAACTTCTTGGACTAAATATCACTGAAATAACAGCACCAAAATTCATTCATTTAATTTAATTTTATTTTTGTATTTACTTTATGCAAAGTTTACCATTCTTTGTGTTAATCTGTCTTTAATTTAAAAAGAGAAAAAAAAATACTGTATTTTCACAAATTGTGATTTCAAAATCCAGAAGTCTTGAAGAGTACATACTGATTAATAGAATGTAGATGAATGATTTTTAAGATTTTTTTTTTTTTTTTTTGGTTAACAGATAAAAAGAAATCCTGTCAACAGGAACATCTTCAAATATATGAAAATAAGCACATCCCAAGCAGTGAAGTTTCCTTTGATTCTTTTTCTATTAGACAAACTGGACTATCTTGAATAGTCACTCACTACTCAGATCAGGTCAGACAACTTAATTACGACTATGACTTTATTTTGTTCATTTGCCAATCAACAGAAGTTTTTTGTTTGTTTGTTTTTGTTTTTTAAATCATCTTTTACCTATTGACATCACGGCTCTTCTATGATTGAGAATTTAATTAACAGTTTCAAAATCTGTAAAGATAGAAAAGAAAGATTAAGGTAGAATATAAGCCAAATTGTGATTTCTCTTCATCCTGTAATTATAAGGCTTTAGTAGTGAAAGTAAATTATTTGCTGTATTAATGGAACTGAATACTGAATATGCATGGAAGTATGGTAGAAATAAATCTGGATAGAGAACAGAGATATTTTGTGTTTACTTTCAGCTGTAAAACAACTGATTATGTGACCTTGGGAACCCTAAGGTTGTTCCCATTATGTGCAAGTTGACATTACTATCATGGCATCCATGGAATCCATTTTTTAAAGTCTAAAAAGTCTTCAATTCTTTATGCAGGATACATTGGGAGATACTGGCCAGCTGGAGAGAGGCAGAGTGTGAGCACAAAGATGATGTTCACTGGGCCCTGTTCCCTGAGAGCAGCTCCACAGGCCCCTAGCAGTGTGTCAAACTAGAAGCCTGATACTCAGGTCAAAACTCCTGGACAAGCAACTCTTTCACAGAAAGATTGGAGGTACATTTCAGTCTGTTGTCTATGCTGTGCCCTGGGGGTAGTAGCCTGCTAAGAACTGTCTCTTGATGGGTCCCAGGCCTGGCTGGTCCCAGGTCTGGCTGCAAGAACTGCCTCTTGATGGGTCCCAGGCCTGGCTGGTCCCAGATCCAGGCTTGCGACTAGGAATAGGATCCCATATTTAGAATGTTACTTTAGTGTAGAAGGGTGCCTGTGCCCAAAATATGTAAACATAATTCAGCCTATTGTATCACACATGTGTGACTGAATGCCACTATTGTATTCTGATATGTGTGGAGCCATGTGGTCCCCTGGAGAGCAGAAGGGGAGCACAAGAAGGGGAGCAGAAGAGCAGAAGCAGAAGCTAGCTCCATGCTATAGAACTGCACTCCCTGCAACAGAACTGCACTCCCCATAACAAACAAAAACAGGCTCCCTGTAATAAAGTTGGTGCCTGCCGTTTCATTCTCATGTTAGCCCCTTGTGTATTCTTCCAACTGGGTGTTCCACCACCGAAAATTTCCCTTCTCCATTAGCTCAGCGCTGACAGTATTGTCTCATGGGAACCTGGAATGCAAGCTTCCCTGACCATCAGAGCCAAGCCATGAAAGAGGTATCTCCTGGGCAGCAGCTGCTGAAACTGGGTACCAGACAAGTGTAAAAGCTTGTTTTCCGGGAGGTACTGGCACTCTGGAGCATGACAGAGGGAGAGCCGGAAGATGGTGTCTTCTGAGGAGAAAAAAAGAATGAAAAATAAGACCAAAATATTAGAAGAAGAAGAGGAGGAGGAGGAGGAAGAAGAAGAAGAAGAAGAAACAGGACTAGAATTAAAAAAAAAAAAATTAATTTTTTTAAAGGCACCTGAGGTGAGGGGGAGAGAAAGTGGGGCCTCCAGAGAGAAAAGAAAATAAAGGCACTCACGAGTTGGGGGAGGGGGTTTGGTGAGTCCGCAGGTGGACAGCCCTGTCAGAGGCATTTCTCAGTGTGACGTAGACTTGTGGGACTTGTGAACATGACCATCTTTGGTCTTCAGAGCTAGATATTTTGGGGTTTGCCTCTTAGGAGTAGGTCTCAAAAGTGTAGGTCCCCAAAGTGGGTTTCAACTCCTTCCCTCTTCAGGGAGAAGCTCTGGGTTCTTAGTTTCCTCCTGACTGTGGGTTGCTGCACTGAGGGTGAGATTTATGGGGAGATTGTTTCAGAGTCTTCTACAGGATTTGTTCGGTGGATCTGTAATCGTTGCTCAGCCAGCCTTTAGGATTTTTCAGAGGAAATCGTTCCATATGTAGCAGTAGCCTTGGTGTGTCTGTGGGGGCTGAGTTCAGCATCTTCCTCCCATGCCATCTTCAACCGGAACCTCTCTTTTTCTTTTAATTGAGAATTTTCAATTTGATTTCATCTCATATCTTTGTTAAACTTTGATGGTCTCCTGACCCTACTTGTTTGTTGTCTGTAATTATCTGTAGTTTGGGATATCAAGCAGACATTAAAAATTATATGTGAAACAGTAAGTGGAGAACAAGAGAAAAAAAACGTGACATTAGTATGAAACTTCATTCGGAGTTTGTTGTAGACAATTACTTTTTGTGACTTAAAGGGAACTGAGTAGAGACCACTTTATCTGATGATTTCATTTTTGCTTGTTCTTATTTCCATGAGAAGCATTATTTTTAGTATCTAAAGTGATTCTCACTGTTTAATGGGTACCTGAGCCTTACCTTAGACTAATTCCTATTAGAGGAAAATGAAATATTTTTATTTGTTTATCTGTTGCTGTGATGTACAGAGGCGAGGAATGTCGGGGAGTTGGGGCTGAGGTTAGGCTGGGAGGAAAAGAGAGAAAAATATTTCTAAATTAGGAAAATGAAAATTACAGTTTAATATAGAAATTGTATAGCAATAGGGGTAATGTATAATAAAACTGTTCCTAAAAAGAACTTTCCTATTAATATAATCATTAGGGATTTTAATAAAAAGACAGTAACATAATACAGCCTGCCATCTCTGGATATAAGATTTTTAGATTCTTTGAATAACAAGGATAAAATTTGAAGTTATATTGATGTTACTGATCCATGCAGCTTTTGATTAGTTTCCTTTTCAGTTCTATCAGGAATGCAAATTGTTCAAACCCATTCACTATTGTAAGCATTAAAAGGGCTGTTTGTTCACATTATTCTGATATGTCATCACTTTTGGGGGTTCATTAGAAGCATAAACAGAATTTATACCTGTCAACTCAGCAGGCATTTAAAACATTAAAGGTATATGGTCCTCTTCAAAACATACTGTGCAAGCAGTAACATTTTATGTCTAGAGTACATAGGAATTACTGTTTTTTGTGGTAACCAATTAATTACCTGGAGTTCTACATATGATCCTGGCATGGTTAGAGACTTTATTTATATTATCCATTCTTTTTTCTATTTTAACTTTGAATAGTTAATGTGTTATTAATTTTTTAAGTTGGCTTTCATTTGGGGTAATTTAGAAAATGTTTATATTTCATTGCCAACATAGGCACTATCTTACCTTCTTTCTGAAGACTTTTCATACTTCTTTCTCTGAAAGAAGTTAACTTGCTTTCTCTACCATTAATTTGTCACTTTCTACCTTGCACTGTAATTTTCCTTGCCTATACATATATTATCTCCACAAATAAATTTTAAGCTACCTGAAAGTCAGACATTTATCTGAAATCTTTCTATATCCTCCAATTCTTCAAGAGTCTTTTATTCATCAACTCATGGTAAATTTTTGCACCATAAACTTCCTCAGCACATAACACAGCTTTTTTTCTATGTAAATATCTTGCTCTGTACTTTAATTTGTGACATATTCTGAAAAAGTAGATAAGATACTAAATACAGTTAAAAATTTCCCTTATCTTTTATTATCTTACACCATAATTTATAAGTCAAATACCATAAACACTAGAGATGGTTAGTTATTTGTATATTAATATGAAATTAATGTGTATTACATGTATATCAAAAATGATTTATCATCCAGATAATATCTTACCTGTCTTTCAGTCTGCCTATTGTACTTTCACTGATATGATCACCAGATTCTTCAACTATAAACCTAAAAGATTTAACGTGTCAGAAGACATGGATATCAAAATCTTAAAAAATTATATCTAATGACCTTCTGTTACCATTATTGTTTGTGCATTCAACCAATATTTATTGAGCAATACTATAAATTAGTAATTTTATAAGTACATTGGATATCACAGTGAAAAAATATCCTTAAATTAGAGATTCCATTCTTGTGAGAGTATGTGTGTGTATATATACATGTGTGTTGAAGCAGGAGTGGATAATGATTATATAAGATGTCAAATTGTTACAAGAAAGCAAAGAAAAATAAATCAAGGTAAGTAAGGCAGTAGAGAGTGATGGATATGGACATTAATTTACACACATGAGTAGAGAAGGACTCCATGATGAGGTTACATTTAAGAAAAGATTTAAATGAAATAAGTATTTGGCTATTCAAGAGAATAAAGTATAGTTAATAGTATCTGAGCAAAGGGAAATATGGCAGAAAGTACAGTTGGAGAGGTGGTAAGGTGGCTGATTGTAGCATCTTGCAGGACACAGAAAGGATTTTAAATTATATTCTGAGTATGATGATAAACCTTTGAAAGGTTGAAATCAGTTGTGATCTGACTTATACAATGTAAATAATGGTTTAAAGAGACTGTCAGAATTATTCCACTGATAAAACATGACTTATACTGTGAATTAGAGTGAACAGGCATTTAAAATATTAAAGATATATGCTCTATTAGCTCAATAGCTGCTGATTTTTTTAGATGCCAGTTTGAATCATCTGGGAACTTTGAAAAAAAATTCCCAGAGCCTAGGCTCTATGGCAGACTGGTGAAATCAACATCTCTGGGATGGATGGGGCCCAGGCATAAGTAACTGTTAGAGTTCCCAGAGGTGGTATCAATGTGCATCCAAGACTGAAACTCACTGCAGTAACTTAATATTTTTCTTGTGTTCTCCTAAGTGTTTTCCTGGACAAGTATATACATTAGAACATATGTATACATGTATATTCTAATGTATGTATGTATGTATGTACTTATGTGTGTATGTATATGGTGTAGTTATTATTTGAAGGCAGCAGGAAATATCTAACTGGAAATGGATTTGGCGGACTTTTAGTTTAAGAAATATATCCAAGTTCTTTTGCAGACTGTGGCAATTTGGTGTAATTATCAAATTGTGTTTGATGTCACTGCAGAAAGAATCCATCTGAAGCTATGTAAACTCTATGATAATAAATAAAAATTCCAGCATTAATTCCTGACTAGAAGTTATTAGCCCTACATTAAAATCCATAATTGTGGTATAGTAATTTATTTTCCTATAACAAAACAGTATGACTTCTCCAAACTTAGACCTTATATTTAAATAACATGAAACAATTTTGTTTCTATAACTATTTCCCTTTCAACAATTGGATGTTGATGTTACTATTTCTTATCAAGTAAATATATAGTTTTGTAGTAATTATTTTTGAAAGCCTCTTTCTTGCCAATGATTAATAGATATATAAAAATAGGTGCTGTACACAAGTAGAACTAACACCATCCCCTGACCACCGCTGTTGTGACTCATTTTGTCTATTGTTCTAGAGTGTAGAACAATTTCTGGAAAAAGAATTTCCACGTCTCTCTATTCTTCATCTTCTGCTGAACTGCTGGCATAACGACCCCTTCAGTCTGTCCCAGCTCTACCAGAAATGGCTACAAACCCAGGCAATCAGGAAAGCAGATTCTTCAGGAGCTTAAAGTAAAGGTGGTCTCATAAAACAATAAGGAAATGGGCCACATGGCCTACTTATGTTCTCTGCCCTTAGTGTGAACAGAGAACCAAATCAACATTAAATTACCTCTGTGTAAATAAATTATAACAGTCATTAAGAAACTTGGATATAAGAATATAGCCTGATACATGAAAAGACTGATTTACTTCTAGATCAGCTGATATACATCTTCAAACCCTTTTATGATGCAAACAAAACCTTCAAGCAGTTCCATTCTCATCCTCTCTCTTTATCCTTCCAGTAGGATTCCAGCTGTAATTTGTCAGGTTTTATGATACTTTTTATCAGATCTAGATTGATTGTGCTAATTATTTTCTTGAAAGATGCCGGAATTTGATCATGCAATAATATTTTGCTCCTGTTTAAATTATTTTAAAAATTGATTCCATCACATTGTCTTTATTGCTTATTTTTAAATTTATTTTTTGTGTTAGAAAATGGGGCTTGTTATATTGGTACTATTTAGGGATGCATGACAAATATTTCTTTTACTCTGCAAGGGTTTATTGTTGAAAAATTGAAATCTGTTGCTCTTGGCTTCTTGATCTCTTTACATTTCTGTGGTATAAAGAGACTTCATTCAGCTTGATTCTGTTGCAGCTACTACTGCCAGATCTAGCAAAGCTAAGACATGTTAATATGAGTTATGTTCTAGTTTTTGTCAGTGTTGTAATTTAACATCTCCACTTTAGTTCACTCAAGTAATTCTGTAAATATTCAATTAGTTCTGCAGATATTTTGATGGATTCCTTATTATACATAGTCATAAATATAATGTAGAGGAGAATTGTGTATAATAATTATTGCTTCTATGGTTATGACACAGATTCATTCTAGGGATAAGACTCTTTTTTTATTGTTAAACAGTTACCTAAATTGAATTATGCAGGGTTATCCTGATAACAGAGTTAATAAACCAAATATGTTTGAGACACATGCAACAAAATCATAACAAAAAATGTCTCACTGTCAGGACTTCCCTGACCTTCCATCAGCAGGTTTACAAACTTAGGTGTTTATTAGGCTCCATAGACCAGTGCTTCTCACTTTTAATATGTGTACAAAATACCTAGGAATCTTACTAAATGCTTCAGAAGGTTTAGGGTGGGGCCTGAGATTCCCATTTTTCAAAACTCCCCAGTGATACCAATGCTTCTTGTCCAAGGACCAAACTTTGAATAGAAAGGAACAAGGGAACTGTCTTTAAACCCAGATTTTGGGACACTGTACTTCACTTATCAAGCTGGAATTTCCACAGAAATATGATTTTTAAAAATCCTTCTATTTATTTTAATGAATAGCAAAGTTATAAACCATGTACCATGAGACATAAAGTAAAGAACTCAACTGGTTGAGTCAGAGTCCAATTTCTAATTAATTTTTTGAACATTTAATTTTCTCTTAAATCCTAAAAGAAGCTCATCAAACTAAGCACTCCTGAGAATTAGGTGCTTAATGTAGAAGCATGCTTGATAACGCAGTGGTTAATCAGGAAATATCTTTCTCTTAGCTGTCTTCTCAATCCAAAAATATAGCAAGTGCTCACGTAAGGTCCTTTCATTCAATGTTGTTTCGTTATAATGTTGATGAGGAAAAAAAAATTGATTCCCTGCTAGGCCGCTGTTTGTGTGGAGTATGCACATTTTCTCCATGTCTGCATTGGTTTTCTATAGGAACTGGGTTTCCTCCTACATCCTAAAGATTTGCAGAGATGAACTGGCGTGTCTAAATGTTCCCGTTTGAATGAGTGTGGGTGTGTGGGAGTGGCATCCTATCCAGAGTAGGTTAGAAAATCTTTATCTTACTTGTTTTTATTAATTTTTCCTAAATGTGCATATAGCTCACATTTATTAATGTTAAAGTTAGGAATGTTTGGGTCTTCATTTAGAAGTTTGATGATGTTTTGATGATGGTATGCCATAGGAACTTACCTTGTTTATATCAATTAGCCCTATGGTAAAATTTGTTCTGTTATAGGTTGTTTCACTTAAAGCTGCAGTTTCTAGTAGCACTTTCCAGTTGTGACAGCCAAAAAGGTCTATAAGCATTGCCAAATACCCCACTACTACCAGCAAGAGGGGAGACAAAATCATCACCACTTTCCCTAACTGCCTCATTGGGAGTGAGATGACGGTACTTCTACCCCAATTTTCAGTACACATGCTTTCTACTGTTTGGGTTAACAGTACAAAGTTACATTCAGTAATTTAGAGTGTATATCATGTCCTCACAAGGTTTCTTCTCTAAGGCGACGATGCAGCTGTCCTTTCAAAAAAGCACCCTCCCTGCTATTTGTCTACAGCTTCAGGGCAATGAAAGGGCCAAGAGGAAAAAATATGTGGTGGGTTTGTGAATCTAGTGGATACATTGTGAGCCAGACCTTAGCCAGGACTTAATTTATCACTGAGTTCTCATACACCAGTTTAAAAATGTCACCATGATGATGTTGTGGGACCTGGGTTATTGGTATCAATTCAGACCCCATGTCCAAGGTCTAAATTCCCTTTTCCTCTCTTCCAATACACAGTTGTCAAGAAGATGGTGATGGGTTTCCTTAGAGAAGCACTGGAGGTATCACTACTGTGTGCACTCGCGGTTGTGCTGTAGAGCCCTTCCTTACAGGGACTCGGTGCATCTCCTTTAGTCAGCGGATTCCAGTCACAGATCTGCTTCATGTCTGGAAACTGGGCTTGAGAATGTGACATTTTACTTGGGAGGCTGCCCTCAGCATCTTCATTACCCATCTTCAATTTTTTAAAATTTTTTTATTGTATAGATTAAGCAATGTTCCTTTTGGCTTCCCTGCTCTCTTGTGCCTCAGAACCTCATATTCTATTCTTTTCAATAGCTCTCTATGGGCCAGGATCACAGGCTGCACTCAGACATTGCTGGTCATTATGGTAATTGTTCCCACCTAAGTTCTGATGGTTAAGTGCTACCAGCTGGACTCTATTATTTCAGGATCCTTATTACTTTTAGAGACCTCTGTTCTAAATCAGCGTTTTGTATGATGAGCCCAGCCTATAGAGGACAGCTACTAAGGGGCTTCACAATGATACTGGCTCACTCTCACTAACATGTTCTTTTCTGCTTTGATAAATGGAGGGTCCTTTGGGCCCTGTCACCGAACACAGTTGGCTGGTGGGTTTTTCTGACTTAAATATAGCAATTACAGCATACACACCTTTTTGAGCCCTTAGAGATTGTTAGGGGCTAAAAGTTTATTCCCTTCTTCCTCCCCCCTATGTTGAAGCCTTTAACTCCAATGTGATGTTACTTAGAGATGAGGCCTTTGGGAGATAATTAGACTTAGATGAGATCATAAGGGTGGAGCCCTCATAACAAGGTTAGTTTCCTTATTAGAAGAAACACCGTAGCTTCTTCTCTCTGTCATGAGAAGATATGGCAAGAAGGTAGAGGTCTGCATGTCAGGAAGATGGCCCTAGCCAAGAAATGAATCTGCTGGCATTTTTATCTTGAACTTGCCAACTTCCAGAACTGTGAGAAATAAATATTTATTGTTTCAACCAGTCTATGGTATTTTGTCTATGGTATTTTGTCATAGCAGCCTGAGAAAACTAAGACATAGGTCTTCCTCTAGAATGTAGCTTACTTAGGTCATTACTTTTTCCAAAGTTCCAAGGCCACTCTAGTAGCTAATTCGCATTTTCTCATGGGGTCCCTGTTAAAATGTTAAATCACACCTTATGGGAGAACTCTTTGTTATCTAACTTTATGCCTCTCTCCTTGATCCAGCACCCATGTATGTTCTTGCATCTTTCTCTAGTGTAGTTACCTAGATACTGAAGCTTCTTTGGAGTGTATTCCTTTTCCTCCCATAGCAGGTCCACCACTGCTTAAACTGGGTTATGCTGTCATTTAATTCCAACTGTGAGCCTGGTGGCTAGGTAGGGGAGTAAAGGAGCATTCAGTAGGTCAGAGAATAATGTCTTGAAAGGCAGAGGCCTCTGCATTGCCCGCAAGCAAGGGGCTATGGGGAATACTAACATTTAACTAAGAGATTGGACTACTTCTGCAGGTTCAGTGGATTCAGGGAGATCATGAGTTTCAAAGATCTCAAAATCATAAACCTACATTTCCTATCTCAAATTTTAAGTCTCTATTTTGTCCCAATCAGTGCCTAATCTTGGTGTTGCAAACTTGTCAAAGTTTAGATGTCGAATTTCTCTAGAGCTTTCCTACCTTTATGATTAAATTCTGGGCTTGACCTTCATTTATTTTCTGCCCTCTAGCTGTAGGTGATGGGAATCTTTTTAGAGGTAGCCAAAGAAACACTGACTTTTCACATTTCATCTTAAATTGCTGATCATTTGCCTCCAGCCTTTTATTTTTTCTTTAATACACTGATAACTCCCAGTAACAATCATCCAATTTTATAGTCTTAAAATTACTACTTTCCCTTATACGTTTCACACGTTTGAGATGTTCTACTAGGCCTTACATTCCATCTCATTTGCTACCAATGAGGGGTTTCATAGTTGCCTCACTAAAGAACCCCATAGGCTATTTGTACTCTATTGACTGTCGAAGATAGAGTCTTTTATTGTCATGTGTCTGGCAGGTGAGTCAAACCTCCAATTCTCATTTTAGAGTTGGCTTCCTAGGACTCTTCTTAACACCAACTCTCTTAGGCCAGGTTTTGCTGGAAACAAAAAGCAGTAAAGATTTGTGTATAAGAGGTTTATTGGAAGCAATCCTGAACCACTCCTGTAAGGCTGTGTAGAAAGCAGGATGGGGAAAGGGAAAAAGTTTAATTGCAATTCTGTTACAATAACTGCACTTCAATGGTCTCATAGGCACTCTAGAGCTGGAGTAGCCCTCCAGAGTCATCCCAGGTTGAGGCAAAGAAGCACTGGGCGTTTGTTCACCACCATCTCCTCCCCGCACACTTAAAATTAGTCATTTTTATTGTTTCTAAGTAATATCTTAATAAACAAAAAAGAAAAAATATTTATACTCGTGTGACAAGTAAAAAAAATCAAAATAATATTATTAAAGGAGGATGAATATTTTCCTGACAATTTCATAGGACAGAGGAGAGAATTAGAGCAGGGCTCCCCAACCCCCTTTCCCCCCCACCCCCCCACCAGGCTCCAG
>NW_006494610.1:6105417-6155320 GCF_000325575.1 Pteropus alecto
GGGGAGTCGGGGGAGGGAGGAGGAGGAGGAGAGCAAAGCTTCATCTGTATTTGCAGCCATTCCCCAGCGCTGGCATCACCACCTCAGCACCATCTCAGATCATTGGGCATCAGATTCTCATAGGAGCACCGGTTCCTGGTGCCAAAATGGTTAGGGACCGCTGTGTTAGAGCACATATAAAGCAAAAATTTTTTTACATCCTTTTTAAAACTCTTTTTTGCTCAACATTCCACTCCTCAGAGCAGTTGCTACATCTTTTCTGCACTCTCATACTTCCTGTGGATTAACCCCTCTTGGAATATTTCCAATACCATCTTGGGCTGAGTTCTGCCTTCTTATTCATAATTATATTTTCCTGACCATTGATTTCTGACTCTCAGCTTCTGCTGTTTGCAGCCCCATGGACTGGACCACTTTACTAATCAGGGATATTCTTTAGCAGCAGGCCCCAACCTGTTTTAAAAGATAACATGAAAATTCATCAGTATCGAGGTAATCAAAACTAGAGTTTAAACCTTTTAAAACTAGATTTAGTTGAAGAAATTTAAAAGCTTTCTCTCAGAAAATGCTACATTTCTCATAGCAGAATTTTTTTTTAAATGTATATAAAAAATTAATATTTTAAGCAAAACTTTCTCTGATTCTATATAGGAAAATTATTGACTTTACTATAAACATACATATGATTCATTTAAATCGTAGACAATGCAACAACCTACTTTAAGACTTGGTTTTAAAGAGTGATTACAAATGAGAGTGTTTAAAAACTATTACCTGATCTCTGCCTCAAATATTATCTTGTTGACTAAGAGAAAGTCATAAGGAATATTTATTAACCTATAAATGAGCTCAGAATTATTTTACTAGGAGAAGAAATCAGAAATTGTTAAACATAAAAAGTTAATGTTTAATGGAGTCATGATACTTTAAACTAATGTGAGAAAATGAGCCAGGCAGAAAAGCAGTTCTCTCTAGCATGAGAGTAGGCTGTTCGTAAAAATCCCCAGAGAATTTTTTAATGCCCTTTTCTCATCCTTTCAGAGACACTGGTAAGCTGCTTTAGCACTTCATTGGACTCATCTAAGGTTTTGTTACCTGATTTATTTATCTATCCAAAGCCAGTTCTCTTTTGTAAGGGAAATGCATTAAGAAAAAAAAAAATCTGTAATATCCAGGACTATTCCAAATAATTTAAAAATAAACATACAGACTCTGCCCCAATGAATTATACCATCATTATACATAAAACAAGGATTGCTTCATACTTTACCCACTGTAATTTGTATTAATTTTGGCAATAGAGTCTAAAAATATACCACTTAAATGTAATACAAGCACTTACTATGAAACTAATTATTTAGATATTAATTCTAAAAACCTTAGAGATTATGATACTTATTGCATTGAATCAAGATCTAAAGATATACACTCTGGCACAAAAATTCCACTCAAATTCTGTAAGGTTATTTTATATATGATTATTTCTCTGAACATGTGAAAATTGGAATAAGTTTAGAAATTTTATAAAATAAAAATTACTAAATTTTTCATTTTTAGCAAAGCAGATTATGACTCTCTAAAGTTATGAGTAAAGAAAAAATCACATGCTTATATATCTATAATAAAATTTCAAACTTTGATCCAGTAACAATGAGCAGGTCAAGCTCATTCTGTAAAAGAGAACTGAAGAAATTCATCAGATGCTTGTTAATGTTTACAAAATGAGGCATTTCTATACAATACCTACTTTGGTTAAGCCTTTTATGGAGGCAGAGAGATCAGTCCTAGGTCCTCTGGGAAAGACCAAGTCAATAGAGAATAAAAAAAAAAAAAAAAAACAGGAAAATTACCTATTATGTTGCCTGATTTTGTTACTAAGATATAGATATCCCCCCACCCAAGGTTATACTTTAGTTAAGCCTATACAAAAATAGATAATTCTTTATCTTTTGTTCTGAATTAAAATTTTATTTATCGGAAGTGATTACTAAAATTGAGATTTTAGTATATATTTTCACTTTATTTAACAAACATTTAGAGAGTGCTAATTATGATACAATCAAGGCTCTGTTCTAAGTGTTTTATCAATATTAACTCATTTAATCCTCAGTACACTGAGATAAGCTATATTTGATACTCTGTGTTACAGACAAGGAAACAGGCACAGAACCATTAAATAACTTCCTAAAGGTCACACAGCTAGTAATTCACTCTTAACCATTATACTGTGCTAGATCATGGATGAATAAATTATAAAGCTATAATTATATAATTTTATTTTTTATTTATAATTTTATAATTTTATTTATTGTTATATAATTTTATTTTTTCAAATTCATAGCAAAAATAAAAATCATTTTGAAGGAACTCTGTACCTGCTTCACAATTTCTCTTTCCACTCCTCTTACCACAGCCCCCATGACCCCAGAGTGTTCAGTGTTAACCCTCAAAATACTGTAGCCTTCCTTATCCTCAGTATGTTAACTTTCTCTTTATCAGTCAGCAAACATAGATTTCAAAGGGAAGGTCCTGGAGCTGTGCTCTTTGAGTTTGCATACAATTAGAATCCTTTGTGTAAGTTATTTACCCAATCTGGGTTTCCTGTTTTGTGGAGTAAACAAATTAAAATATGAAGAGCCCTTAGATAATGAGCAGGTAAATATTGCTATTCTTATTATTACTTCCTGTTCTCAGTAGAAATGCTTACTTTATAAGATTGTTGCACTTTGACTCAGTCATTCTGTAAAAATATCTCTACCTCATTGCTAGGTTCCTAGTAGGAGTTCAATAAATTAATGAGAGTGTTTTCTCTCCCAAATTCAGGGCTTTTTCTCTCTTTCTTAGAGTACGGCCTTCTAACTGAGTTCTTTTCTTCCTAATTTTTAACCAATTCTGCAAATCGGTTATATTTCAAAATCTAAATTTGAATTATATTGTATCACATACAGAATAAAATTTCTAGTTTTAGAAAGCCATTCAATGTTCTGTGTACTTTGCCTCTTGCTTCCTTTTTTCTGCCTCATGTCCCTAATTTTTCTCATTCGTGCACACAGTATTTTGTCACACCAGAAAAGTCACTTATCCAAACACATGTTGATACCTCTGTGCTAGGAATCATGCCTTTCTTTCTGCTTGAATGCCCTGTCAAGTTACAATTCTTAGTCTGGCCTCATTCAAAAGTTCTCTATGACCCTGTTCACTCCTCTGGAGACTATTAATTATTCCTTCATTTGTGCTCAAAGGCACACCACTTCCCATCTCCTTATAGTTCTGATCACCCGCCGCTGTATTTTATAATTAGTTGTATAGTTATTGGTGTTACTGTGTAGGCACTAAATGCTATCTACACTCCTCTACACTAAAAAAAAAAAAAAAAGCCTTGTCATGTAATAAGTTCTCAAATATTTACCATATGTATGAAATATGGGTTGAATACTTAATGATTCCTCAAGGACAACTTGAAAAAGGTAGCTATGTAAGAAATACAGAAGGAAAACAAAAACTTAATATTTACATTAGAAAATTGGTTGGCATTCATTTTCTAAAAACAAATTTGGAAAAAATATAATATAAAGCAGATACTCAGTTAATGGGAGCAAGATGGAAAATGCTATTGCCAAACCATATTTAAGAGTAATCAGCTTCTCTAAATTGAGCATAAGTCTGAAGCACGATCAAGTTAACAAAAAAGAAAAGGCCAGTATTATTTTGACTGAATTGAAAACAGAGTGTGGAGAAATTTGTATTTTTCCCTCAGAGAATAGAGTGACTTTATTCCTTCTATTAAGCTATTTTGTGCCAAAACTTACCCTATGGTTTAGATCTTTATCAATATATCTTTTCCCATTGAGTCTCATTATTATTCCCTGTTTCATTCCTGCCTTTCTTTGTTCTCTGCTAAGTGGTTGCTTACTGACTTTAAATTCTGTGTTAATGGACATAAGTGTAATAGCTCCCCTTATATTAAAAGCATGTTTCAAAGAACTTTCTGGATTTAGATAGTTGATTAAAAATAAACTAAACTAAATTTCCCTTAGATTGATCATGCAAAATGTTTGGTTAGGCAGCAAGTTTATTAAGTATCTAATATATGTCAGCTATGGTAAAATGTATTGTCAAAAGAAAGGCCTACTCGCCATCCACATGGAGCTCGCAATGAAGCAAGAAAGGCAAACAAATAAGTGTCAGTGAGATAAATGCTATAGGATAATACTGTATATTTTCAAAACTAGAGATTGTTTATCTAGTTTTGGGATAGAAAGATACTTATTTTAAGTGATACTTATTGATGTTACTGTGTAGAGATTAGTCCTAAAACACAAACTATATTTAGCTGAACAGAGTAATAAAGGTAGAGAAGATGTATTTCTAGATGAGGGAGTAGTCAATGTAGTGGAAATAACACATGTAGACTTGGAGATAAGAGAACAAAGAGGAACTGTGGAAGAAACCAAAAGATGTCAGCATTTTTGCAGAGGAGACAATGAAAGAGAGAATAGAATAAGTAAGCCTAGAGATAAGGGCAAAATAATTTGAGGTTTTCTAGTGGACTTCGGGATTTTGGACTAGATTCCAGAATCTCTATCCTCTCTCTTCCTGAAGATGATTCTCTCTGCAGTTACCAAAAGTTATTTATCCTGTTTGTGCACTGTATCCCATCTCCTATAGCACACCAAAGACTTTGTTCCTGGAATCACGTAATCTCTGTCTCTCAAATCACTATTTTTTTTCTACTAGATCATTCCTATAAAAATATAAGTACACCATAAGAGATCACATCTTAAAAAAAAAAAAAAAGTCATTTCCAGTTTGATATTCTAGTCCCATTCAGTTATTTTTGCTTTTACTTCCCTCGCTTTTGAGGTCAAATTCATAAAATTCTCTCTAAAACCAAGGTCCATAGTTTATTATCTGTTTTCTTTTACGCAATTTATTGTTTCAGATCTTATATTCAAGTCTGTGATCCATTTTGAGTTAATTTTGGTGTATGGTGACAGATAGCAATCAGTTTTAATATTTTTTCATGTGGATTTCCAGTTTTTCCAGCACCATTTATTGAAGAGGCTTTTCTTTCTCCATTGTATGTTTTTGGCTCCTTTGTCCAAAATTATTTGCCTATATAAGCTAGGGTTTATTTCTGTACTCTTGATTCTGTTCCATTGGTTTGTGTGTCTGTTTTTCTGCCAGTACCATGCTGTTTTATTATTGTCTCTTTGTAGTATAATTTAAAGTCAGGCAGGGTGATGCCTTCAGCTTTGTTCTTTTTCCCAAGATTGCTTTGACTATTCGGGGTCTTTTGTGCTTTCACACAAGTCTAATGACTTTTTGTTCTATTTCTTTAAAAAGTGCCATAGGGATTTTGATGAGGGTTGCATTAAATCTATATGTTGCTTTGGGTAATAAGATCATTTTAACTATCTTGATTCTTCCAAACCATCTACACAGAATATCTTTCTACTTCTTTGCATCTTTTTAAAAATTATTATTAGTTTCAAGTATACAGTACATTGGTTAGACATTTATATAGTTTTTAAAATGATCCCCTTAATTGCTCTTTCTCCTCTCTAGCTCCCCACCTAGCCATTACATTAATGCTAACTACATTCCTTCTGCCATGCTCTCAATCCCCTTGACTATCTATGAACTACTAATTTGTACTTCTTTAACCCTTCACCCTATTCTCTCAGTCCTCCAATGCCCCTCTCTCTGGCTGTCATAAGATTGTCCTCTATTCTTCTTTGATTTCTTTTAATAAGGTCTTATAGTTTTCAGTGTATGGATCCTTCACATGCTTTGTTAGGTTTATTCACCTAATATCCAAAATATACAAAGAACTCATATAACTCAACAATTTAAAAAAAAATCCAATTAAAAAATGGGCAAAAGACTTGAACAGACTCTTCTCTCAAGAAAACATACAAATGGGCATGAAAAGATGCTCAACTTCACTAGCTTTTAGGGAAATGCGAGTCAAAATCATTATGAGATACCACTTCACACCTGTGAGAATGGCTATCATCAATTGGACAAATAAGAACAAGTGTTGGAGAGATTGTGGAGAAAAAGGAACCCTCATAGACTGCTGGTGGAAATATAAATTGGTATAACCACTATAGAAAATAGTACGACGTTTCCTCAAAAAATTAAGAATAGAATTACCATATGACCCAACAATTCCTCTTCTGAGTATTTACCCAAAAAACTTGAAAACATTTATCCTCAAAGATATGTGCATCCCAATGTTCATAGCAGCATTAATCATGGTGGCCAAGACATAGAAACAACCACAGTATCTTTCAATAGATGATTACATAAAGAAGATGTGGTACATATATACAGTGGAATATTACTCAATCTTAAGAAAACATGAAATACTGCCATTTGCAATAACATGGATGGATTTTAAGATTATCATGGTTAGAGAAATAAATCAGATAGAAAAGTTGAGAACTATATAATTTCACTTATATATGGTATATAAAACTGAAAACAACAAACAAACATGACAAACAGAGACTCATGGACACAGACAGCGGATTAGTGGTTACCAGAGGGAAAGGGAGAGAGAGGAGGTAGATAGGGGAAAAGGAGATCAAATATACGGTAATGGAAGGTAATTTGACTTTGAGTGGTAAACACACAGCACAATAAACATATGAGGTATTGTTGAATTGTACACTTGAAACCTGTATGACTTTATTAACCAATGTCACCCCAATAATTGTAATTAAAAGTAAAAAAAAAAAAAGACTTTTTCAACCAGCTCATTTTCCCTGGCCCATTTTTTTGCACCCCTTATAGAATATCTCATCCAAAAATAACATCTATGTCTATACTCACTGTCTATGTTTTCTCACTAATCCTTCATACATGAATATATTTTATCAAGATTTTGTCTCCATGCTTCATTAAATCAACTCTGGCAGAGTAATCAGTGTCCTTAGTCATGCACACTCCAGATGATTCAGTAGCATTTAAAGAGGCTGCATCACACTGTTTAAATTTTTCAGTCAGATATAAGAGATTAGTCCATCATCATATTCCTAACATTATTGAATACATATGAAACTCCACATGGTTTCATTGAAGCCATTGTCATAGTCTTTCAGTGAGGTAAAGAGAGCGTAGGGGCTTACAACACACCAACAGCTTTTCTTAAAAATTCTTTTTAATACTCCTTTAGTCTTAAACTCCTGAATTTTTGATACCTTAGAGATGAGGAAAGGTTTAAGAGCTCTCTAACAAGTTTTCAGCTACCTACATTTGATATTTCTGCATAGTCATTTCACTTTGTAATATATAATCTTCGGTCTTAATGGCTCAGATAAACTGAAATGAGAAAAAAATTCCATTTTAATATGCTCACGTATCTAGAGATGGGTCACTTTTTTTTTTTCCATTTAGAATAGACATTTAGCCCACTTCAGGACTCTCAGTTCAAATTGCATTAGGGACTCTTTCCTCTGCAATCATTAAGTTGCTAGCTGGTTAGTAGTTGAGAAATGCCAATACTTACTAGTGGCCACAGTGAGGTCATATTTTCTTTTCTTCTCAGAAGAATTCCCTGAGAATTCTGGGAGAGAAGCATACTTTCAATACTTGCTCTTCACCCAAGTTTAGTAGACACATATAGATGATAAAATAAGAAAAAAATTCCGCTGTTCTGCTAATGCACATGAAAGAACCATTTTAGTCACATGGTTAAGCCCATAATGGACCAAACTCCCTAAGAATGTGCAAATCTACTTTCTATGGGAAAGCCAGGCCCTAGTATGCTATATTGGGTGGGGGAGAAACCTTAAAAGTAAATTATAAAAGACTAAAAATATTGGATAGGAAAATAGAAATAAAATAAAGTATGCATGTTCTATTTTACACTCAATATAAAAAGAAAGATGGCTCAGCTCAATTATTTTAACTATTTTTTCTTAGTAGCAAAGACCAATGCTCTTTGCAGTTCAATTTACCATTTGTTTGATAGAAACAAATGTATGTAGAATTACATAGTAAGATATATATGTGTAAAATATATGTGTAAAATTTATGTGTAAAAGTATAATTATTTCATGTTAGAAAATAAACCTTATTTTTAAATCACATCACTTTAGCACTCTTAGAAGGGAGAATAACTAGAACCGGTGTTGTTATTAATACTATGTTGCTACAGATTCATGGTATCGAGGTAAGGGATAGAGGCTCGCTTGGATGGAAAAAAATGCAGGAGCCATAGGCAACTGCGATATAGCTCTTTATTCCAACAAGGGCACAGCCAGCCTTGCAGGGAGGCAGCATCTTTATATATACAGGTTAAACAATAGTAGCACACTGCCAGGAGCCCACACGTGCATACTGGGCACATAGTTACATAAGGGAAGAAGTGCTGAGTCACTTCTACCTGGAAGCTGCTGAAGCTAGTGTTGGGAGGGAGCCTAACTACAGCCATTATTCTCTCTCCTCACAAATACCATTCCAAAAAGTTACATAATTTCAATGTTTGAATTGTTAATAAAATGGACCATCTCAAAATCATTAGAGAAAAATGTAAATTATAAACTGTCCCATAAGAGTTCTGCCATTTTTACTTAAAATATCTCTCACCGATATCCATAGCTAAATGTTGCCAAATTTCATTGTAAGTCCCAGAGATATTGTATTGAAAAAGTTAGAAATTTATTGATAAATAAAATTTAGGTATAATATATAGAGGGATCTGACTGATAATTCAATCCATTACATAATTATGTGGCTATTATGTAACATTGTAAACCTACTATTCCTTAAAAAGATTTTTTTGTTCACATGTTATTCCATTTTGTATCAGATCACTTACCTTTAGTATATTCTATAATTTATTTGCTTGTGATTACCATGGTCATCAACAAGATAATACAGTTTAACTAGATTATTTTATTTATATACTAACCTTATGCCCATATAGCTGAGGAGGCTATCATCCCATTGACATTTTGACATGTTGAGGGCATAAGTCCTCCTATACACCAATGCATCTAACCTTATGATATATTTCTACTAATCAAGAGTCACATGCATGCAAGTTCTGGTGCTGCCATTAAACTTTTTGGGACTAATTTAAAGAGAAAAATGATGAACAGTTTAGAGAAGTATAGGAATGGGAATACTAGTGGTAGATTGAGGAGGAGCAAGTAAAAGTTGAACATCTATGTTATAATACATCTAGATTAACATTTTGCAATTAATTACTCAAGAATCTTTATCCTTAAAGTGTCTTGCTCTGTCTAATAGCACAGGGTACTTCACTTTTGTTATTATCTTCACCATTTTCTATTCATTGACTATCTTTCCTACTAAACTGGATTTTTTTCTCTTTATTCTTAGCACTTAGTATCATCTAAATAAAACACTTATAAAATAATAGTTTTGAACTATGTGCAAAAATAAACAAATTTATATATTCTCTTTAGTTAAGTCAGTATCCCAAATAAAATATCTTTTTAGATTTTTGGTTTTCCAGTAGTGTTTCTTAAAGCAATATCATTTATTAAACACTGTTGATAAATAAGCAAATTTTATCTTCAGATATGAAAGGAGTCAAGGAAAAAGAACACTTACCACTTTCCAATTGCTCATTGTCTAGTTAGTACTGGAGAAAAGAGGTTTTATTTTAAATTTTTAAGTTGAGAACATATGGGAGAAAATATCAGAGTTTGGAATTTTTAGCTGAACCCTCACCTTTAAGTGTTTGTCTTTGTTAATTCTTGGCAAAATACAACCCTAGTTTAGAGATAAAAAAAGATTTAACTGGGCTATTAAAAATCTTCTTGAACTTCAAAGAGCTCTTAAAGTGAACATTTTCACAATTTAAATACAAATGAATGAAACCATGTGGGTTACATTTTCCTTAAATTATATATGCATTTAGAAATTAAAGAAAATACATACAGAAAATAAATTCTGGGTTTTCCTTAGACTCTACATTGAGTGGAAAATAATGCCATAACATATCTATAATTAGTTCAAAATTTAAATATATCTGAAGTAGAAAAACAATGACTTAATTAGAATTTAAAAAAAAATTACTATCATACAAATCTTCAATATCACTAAAAATAAGTTAATAATTTTCTGAGTATACGTAGCAATGTATACATAAAATGCTACCACTAAGTTAGATCCAGTCTCTGCTTTCTGAGACTTTAATAATAATTCACAGACATTGTGAGGTGAATTCATTCATTCACCCTAAAAAAAATAAAATTAATAAATAATAAAATATTTACATGATATTATACAAAGTACATTGTGCTTTTCAAGACTACATAAAGGGCTGAAGAAAAACCATAGACGGGCTAAGTCAAAGTCTGTTGTGAGAGTGAGAGCGATATGCCTGAGGCAATTGAGAGCTCTTTTTGTCACATCTGAAAAAGAAATTAAATCTTATGTGAGATTTGTTTTTAAATGATGACGAGATTGCGGCTCATCAAGGTAGAGTTTGAAGGGGCGTTCTAAGTACCTGGTGTTGCTAATCAAACCAATTCAGTGCACAGTAATTGAGTTTTAACTATTGTACTATTATTATTCTACTAGCAAACATTCCATGTATGATAATTACTGGGGACTCTGTTCCCAAGAGATATCTAATGGAGCTACTGAATCTTGGAAACGAAGAATCGGTTGTAATTTTTTTTTTTTTTTTAATTAAAGTCATTTTAGGTTCTCCAAATTGATATGGGAGACAGAAAATGTAAAGAAATTTCTACAATGGCAGGAAACATGTCTCAGGCAAGCTCAGTGAAGTGAGGCTCAAGTATAAATATGGCCAGCTACATTTGTTATATATTTGGCTGCACTTCTCAGTGTTTTCTTCTGAGTTATTGATGTAGGTTTCTAGAATTTTCCTATTGACTGCTTTTTCTCTCATTAGGAGATATATTCATGAGTTTATTCTAAATTGTGATGTTAGAGAGCCTTTTATGAAGGCTTTTTGTTTTAAAGCCACTACATTAATTCTTTTTTTGAATTTCTCTGTTTGGCATTTGATGACTTAATTAAAAACTCAATCCCTCAAATTTTACAGATATTATATGGACTTTCTTTACCATAGCCACATGTACATTCCCCAGCAATTAAACTGAAAGAGCATATTTGCATTTTGACATTGTCAATGTCAATAAAACCAGGTTCTTATTTCTCCTACATCATTTATCTAAATGAGATACTCTGCTTAGGACTGAGTGTTCTAAATATAATGAGTCCATAGTTACAGTGTTGAATGTATTAGGTTCTCCCAAGTCTGTCTTTTAGGAACCCAGAATCAACTTTCATCCACCAACTTTGTCTTCTTTTTCAGACAAGCATAGGCAAACAATTACAATTCTTTCTTCAGGCACATCAAACAAACTTGTTACCAGGACCAAAACCTAACTGATCTCTAAGTTTGAAACTTTACCCAGATTCTGATCTCTAACTGGAAAGGACTGACATATCCAATTTAGACCCATGCACAAAGCCTCTATTCTAAACACTGATGGCAGTGTTTTGGTGTCAGCTAAAGGCCTTATGTGTCTCAGAATTCTCAGCAATGAAAAAACATGAAGTTTTGATAAAAGAAATCTCAATTTATTTATATCGTTTTCCAGAATCATCACTGTTAGTTGGCTCAGCGCTAGTTTCTGGAAATGGAAGAGGTGCCCATTACCTCTAGTACACAGTTAAATATTTTCTTCCCAAAGGAAGCCTCTTAGTATGAGTACCTGTTTATTGCACTAAGGTTTAAAGTAGACCGACCAAATGAGACAAGCAGACTTTGGCACACAGTCTTTTTTGCCATCTTCATCAGAGTATGTTTGCTGGAAAGTAACTGACACCTGCTTAAGAGGTTTCAAGAAGATTAAGTGTAAGCTCATGAAAGTGTAAGCCCAGAGGTAGTCCTTGAAACCCAAAGGAAGGAAGCACAGCTGGGCCTGTTTTAGGATAGGAAATGCTTGCTGAGAAGTTATCAGAAATCAAGGAAGTTATTGTTGAATTAGTACAGGATTTTATAGTGGTTATGGGCATGGAATCTGGAACTAGATTATGTGAGTTCAAGTCCCAGTTCCTCCATTTGCTTGCAGCACATTTTTGAGACATAATGTCTGCTGTCTCATTTCTTCAGCTATAAAATAGGAATAATAAATTTCTATTTCAGAAGGTTGCTGTAAGAATTAAAAAATACAAAGTACTTATAGTACCTGGTACATAAAAATGCATTCGGTAAAAGTTAAGCACAATAATATCCTGTTTATTGACAGTGTTGGGTTTATCATATTACCTGTGGGCAGTTATCTATTCAATAATTTAACTTTAGAAAAAGCTAAAGCTTAACATAAAATATTAACAAAGTGACTCAGTCAAAAGAGAAGAGATGACTAAGTTATTGAAAGAGTAATGTCAAACAAAAAAACTCATGGTACAGAATACCCATGAACTAACTTTCACATAAGATCATAGCCATTTAAATCACTGGTTTATTATATGTTGCACAAAAATTTCTCATAAAGTCTACATTCCTATTACTATAACTCAGCAAGATGTTTTTGTCCTTTTGAAAAATGATTATATCTAATAAAAAACCTGTTATGTATAATGACACTTGATGAGTAAAGGAGAAAAAAACCTAATATTGAGAAATCCATTGAGTTTATGTATGTATGTATTTTAATATACCACCTTACATAATCATCTAAATTTCATAGTGGGAGAATAAACATGAGTAGCTGAGGAAATATGCTCTGAAAAAGAAGAACATGAAGGTAGACTAGTTTAGCAGATATAAAAATACATTATGCTTAAAGAATTAAATCAGTTTTTAATAGGAATGTAAATAGGCAGAACAATAAATAACATTAGAAAGTCCAGAAATAAGTTCAAGCACAAATATTTATTATAACATAATGATGAGACCTCAAATCAGTAACTGTTATTGGGAAACAGGACAGTCATCTGTAAAAACAATAAACTTGAATCTATAATACATATCATACCTGAAAAAAATTTGATAAAATATTTACATGTAAAAAAATAAAATTATAGCACTAGAAGATAAGAGGTAAGAATTTTTTTGTAATCACTGAAATGAGAAGGCCTGTCTATAACTCAAAATCCAAAAACCATGAAAGAAAAAATTTACTAAGTATAATTTTATATCAATAAAAAGCCTCACCAAGGAAGGAGCTAAGAGCAAATCAGCAGATCTGTGAGAGGGATCTGGAGGGAACATCATGGTCCAGTGACCAGACACCAAGGGAACATGGATGACTTGGCAGATTTTAAAGTGGAGAAATAAAAAGAACCAAGGATCAGGTAGAAGATTATGCTTCCTAGCAGATGCCGGCATGATGACAAAGCCAAGGACATGTTCACAAAGACATGGCGATGTGTTAGCCTTCTAGAACTTAGACCTAAAACTAGAGACATGAGGAAGAAGAAAATGCTTAAATTAACTGAATATCTTAATTTGATTGAGTTAACCTGAAGCAACTGAGTTTTCGCTATCAAGCAGAAAGGGGGCTCAAAAAACAAATTAAGTTCAGTTTTTATTTTTATTTTTTTGCATAAAATCTTCATAGCAAAGAAATCATAAATAAATTCAAGAGACAAAAAAATCATAAAAGATTATTTAATCTGGTTGCATATAATTAAAACCAATATATATACCATTAACAAAGTCAAAATACAAACAAAACAATAAGAAAAGTATTTGCAATGTGTTTTATGGAAGAGGATTAATCTCTTCAGTATATATAGAGCTCATAAAAACCAATAAGAATAAAGACATACAACCCAAAGGAAATATGATCAAAGATTAGTCACAGAACTTTTGAAAATTTGCCCAGCCTCATTTATAAATTATATTCTATTGCCAAAAGTCATTTAACAATATGCTTTATTGATGAGTCTGTGGGGAAGCATACTCTCATATATCATAGATGGAAGTTTTACAAATTAAAAATGTATATAAGTTTGTAATTTGTAATTGAAAGAGTAATGTCAAACAAAAAAAAACTCATGGTACAGAATACCCATGAACTAACTGTAGACAATTACAAATGTATATAAGTTTGACACAGTATTTCATTCTTTAGATTATTTGCATGTGTGTGACACAAATGTTTACTTTTTTACAATATATTATTGTCTATAGTAGCAAATGATTGGAAACAATTCAATACCCATCAACAAAGAACCAGTTAGATAAATTATGGTAAATTAAAAGGATGAAAAAATTGTTTTATATTTATTATGTAAAAGAATGTGCAAATATCATATGAAAAGTTCTGTTAAGTAAAAAAATTACTACACTTTTTTTATACATTTTGAATTTTCAACCATGTTAATCACCCATTTAAACAATTAAATTTTTAAAATTAGAAAAATTATGATATGTGTTCACATACAACAAATAAAATCTAAGTAGAGAGTTGTTCCATTATTTCAGGAGCAGGGACGTAATATGCTGTCAAACCTTTTATTATAAGGAAACATTAAGTTAAAATTATACTATACCTTTTTTCATTTATCAGAAAGAAAAATGTAAAATTTGACAGCTCACAGTATTGGTAAGGCTCTCAGAAAACAGGCACTGTGGTACTAGAGTTGTCTGCCAACTCTACAGCATTATCCCCTACCTTTTTTTTTTTTTTTTCCTAGCAGAGTCTGTCTTCCACTGTAATAGCTGAAAATATCAGCTACTTACTCTCCCAACAACACGTGGCTAGGGCATGGGCATTCAAACTAGAATAGAAAAACAGGACCTGAGAGGTCGTCTAGATTTTTTTTTTTTTTTTTGCTTTCAAATAGAAAAGGACACATGGGAGGAAAACACTCTTTACTTCGTAGATGCCTTTGACTGTGGCAATCATCTTGGACCATAAGGGAAGAAGTTAAAAATGCTTTGCATTCAAATTTTGTGTTATATGAAGAGGATATTTCTGTCTCTTCAGCCGCTGTTAATTGGATAATCTTATTTGTAGCTGTAAGCATTCTGATACATGAAATTTATCAGAAAATGGGTCAAATGCTAAGAAACAGAGAAACTTCAGGTTATGGCTATAACTGTTTTTCACAAGTCAAAAGTGGAAATACATAGGAGTATAAGGATGAAAGAAAACCGGAAGGAGCAAACGCTGCAATTTTCTGTAGATGTGCATCACTCTGCTATTGCAACAACTTTCCTGACTTGTGTGGTTTAAGAACATATGGTTTTAATCTCACCATCAAATATAATTTGTGGGCATAACAAATGCTAATATAATTTACCAAATGAGTGTGGAATTCAAGAAAATAGCTTCTCAATGGACAATGATAACATAGTTTTAGTCTCTTTTATATCTTTGTTGATTTTATCTATTTCAGATGTCAGCACCTCTTTGTCATTTGGACTCTTAAAAATAGTGATCATTCAGACCATTAATGGTCTCTTCTATACTATACAGTGACCAGTAATTACCTTATAAAAATCCAATTTATCTATCCTACGAAACTCCTGCAATATTACTACTGCCTTACAAATTCAATAAACTTCCAAGCAAAATTCATTTTTAAGCTTTCAATTCTATAGTCTAAAAAGATTCCAACAATTTTGTTTTTCTCTAAATCAAGTCATATTACCAAATGACAGATTTTTAAAGTATTTGTATGTAACAGAATAATTAAATGTAGAATTTACAAAAAAGGAATATAAGTAAAGATTTCTGTTAGCAATGACTGAACCAGTTCGAATCAATCAAAAAGTTGATTAAAATTATTAATTTCCTAGACTATGAATCACTTCTCTAACTCTAATTTTCTGAACTAGAAACACTAATTTTTAATGAAATCAGCAGTATCATTTGAGAATTGAAAATTTTATGTAAACTAATAACCAGAAATCATATGTAATCTTTTTAATTTATGAGTACTAAAGACATTGTTTTCCTTCTTTTGCCGTTGCATCTATGGCCAATTCATACTTCTTATATAATTTTTTTTTATGCTTATTATGTTATAAGGTTTGAGATAAATTTTTACAAAACCTTGTAAAATCTAGATGAAATTAGAATTGTTTTATTTTCAATATAACTGGCATCTAAGAAAGTATGAAATCATAAATATGTAGGGTTTTATTTTCCAGAATTGCATAAAATATTTAATGTAGAATTTAAGGAATGATTTCTTTGTTAAACATCAAATTCTATTCAAAATATTTCACTCTGTCATTTATAATGTTATATGTCTTTCTCTTGATATTCAGATATTTTAATCAGTGTGAGATCCATATTGTATCTGGAGGAAAGGCAATATATAAAATTATGTAGCAAGTTTGGTTGATTACTATACCTTAAGGGAACCGGAATTGTGCATTGTTTCAAGGAGGCAAATGAGGATAAAAGATATGTTGTGAAGTAAAGAGGAAGAAGAGAAGGGCACAGTAAAAGCAATGTGTGATCTTTTAAGCAATCCATGGTTATATCTGAGAAAAACAATAACAAGTTCAACATGTAAAGCATTAAGAGATAATATAAATCTCTCTGAATGATTCTTGGGAATATGGCAGTGGAGGCAGTTGTCATCACATAGCACAAACAAAACTTTCTGAAAACCCTCCCTGAGCTTGCTTGTTTATAGGTTCTATTCCTGACAACAGATGATATCCATATTATTCTCATTCTTTTCTTCTGCCCAAACTTTTACCCGCAGGCTCCTCCTATCAAACTTTCCCTTTTTTGTCCCCACCCTCAAGCCTCTCCTTTTTTTCTTTTTTTCTATATTACCAAGCAAAAAGTGGCTCAGCCATGAGCCCAGTTTAGACAATTTTTTTCCTCTTGGAGGAGTGTAAATTTGTTAGGATATGGGGGAAAGTCTCAAGTACTCCTACTGTATATAATGTCACATATATCTGTGAAAATGTATCTATCCTATGTGTCTAGTACTGTGCTCACACATACACATGCACATACATCTACATATATATCTACACACATATATAAACACACACATATACACAAACATATCGTATATATTACATAATTTTCTATTTTTATTTCATGTAAGACTTTTTATAATTAAGGCTCATATTCAAACACATATTACATGCTTTTCTATATGATTTCACTTCCCTCTTAAGGATATTTTGTTAAGATTTTTTTTTTAGACTCAAAAGGAAAGTTTATTAAAAAAAGGGGTAACATTCCAAAGACAGAGTGTGGGCTCCTCTCAGAGGCAGAGAGTGATAGGGAGTAAGAGAGATGTGGAAAGGCAGTGAGTAGGGGCAGAGTAAAGACTACCAAGAAAAAGACAGTGAGAGGGACTATGAAAGGGACCCCGAGTGTTCAGGGAATTCAGTTTATATATCATTCTTTTGTTCCTTTAACTATAACTTTAAAAGACTTTGTTAACCCATTTCCTTAGATATGGACATACAACGAGGAAGGGGAAGAGTATGTAGCGTGGAAAGGTAAGACTACGTAGAATGAAAGGCCTCTTGGCAGTTCCCAGGCTTTAATCTATAAGTTTCCTTGGTTTTAGCCACAAGGAATGACTCTTGGTTCCTGTTTCTCCTTCATAGGTGTGGGAATGGGTCGTTGGAAATCCAGAAGAAACCTTCCCAGTAGAAATTTTTCTTTGTTCTGAAGGTGTCCTCCTGGCTAGGTTGCAGGGCCGACCAAAACATTACAGTCAATCATTAAAATTTTTAAGTAATTTTATGAGATTTACACCTGACATACTCATCACTATCCTTTGCTTTCTCTGGTTTCAACTTGTCTGCTTCTTGGACCCCACAAGGATTACCCTACAATGAGCTTCACAAATAGATTTGTATTCAAAGGTAAAAAATTACAGAAGGAATGCATTTAAATAATACTCAAAGCAAGTATGCCCTGGCCTCATTCCCAGCTACTCTCATTTTTAAGGTTGTTCATGTTCCATAATAAGCATAGTTCTATATCTATTCTGCCTTGACAAGAGTGGCAGACTATACATTTTTACTATCATTTCATTCAACCAGTTCAACATTCTACTCATGTAAATATGGACTGGTTTAAAATCCCAGTGGAGGAAACAGCTAAACTTAGTTTACCCAGATTCTCCCATTCTATTTTTCCTACATCCTTCTTTGCTGAAACTTAATATTCCTTATTGGCCTATTCTTTGTTAAAATAATAGCTAATCATATTTCAATCATCTCCCCTTTATCTGAAGGCCCACCATATATTCATTTTCTCCATCCTGTTTGATTTTATCCCAAACCTTCCCTGTAATTTTAAGAACATACCACAACTAAAAAATAATGAATTATTCTTCAGCTTATTATTGCATTGTGATTTATTGCCTTTCCTTTCAATTATGTCTATATTTTAAAAGATAAATAAACACAGAATTTTCCAAAATGTATCTAATTTTAAACCACTATCAGTATTCATGGGCATTTAACCAAAGCTTTCACTCATTCTGAAATACCCTCAGATATCTCTAAAGAGTGTATCTTACTGGGATATTTTTTCACTTCTATATGCAAAGCAGTAGTGTGTGTATGACTGGCAGGGAACTTTAACAGAATAAAAATTTGTTTCATTTAATCAACAGCAAAAATAGTTTTTTCAATTTCAATAGATGTTTGTTTTTTGTTTTATTTTGTTTTATTTTTTTTAATATCACTCATGTACTCCAATTAGAATATTAGGAAAGTATGACATTTTCTCTCCCTGGGCTCTAAATTTCTAAGTAAGATTTTAAGGTTGCATTTTTCCATGGAATAACCATAAAGAAATGCCTTTTATTTACACATTAGTAAAAAATACTTGAATAAAAATATTTAAGTGAGTTTATGCAGAGCCACATCTAATTATTTGTGTCACAAAGGTTGGGTCATACTGCTAAAGATTACAATTATTTTTAGGCCTTTTACATCATTAGCCTTAACGCACTTAAATGGTACATGCATCATAGTTTGTTTAAGCCTTTCAAATGGGTATAATTTTATGACAAAATTGAATAGTGAATTCCCTTTTCCATATTACTTTTTTCAGTCCTAAAGGGAAAGTACTCATTAGTAGTCATGGAACATTCACTGTCATTTCCATTTCCTGAAGGAAGAAAAAGGCCATTAAAAAGCCATTATGGGTAATGGCAGACAAGAAAGCAGAGAATGGTGACTCACAATCTATGGAGACATGTGAAGGAAGAAACCCCAAAATAACCAGGAATTGTATAAAACAACTTTCTTGTGCATATATATATAAAAAAAAAAAAATAGTACAGCCTACAGTGTCTCATGAGATGTGTCCTTACCTATCTGGTGTTTAGATTCCCCTACCCCCGCTACACACTCACCCTTCATGCTATAGATGCGTTCCAGTTAGGGAGTATACATAATTCTTATCATGTGAGTCTTCCACGAAAAGGCTCCTTCCTCAAAAATTTAAGAAAAAATAAAAAAATAATGTTCGAATAGTACTGACACAGTATTTTAAAAATGAATGGCTTATTCTATCCCCCCACCTTCTTACCTTTCTTCTTCCTTCCCTCTCTTTCTTTCTTCCTCCCTTCCTTCCTTTTCTCTTTCCTTCTTTTCTATCATTTATTGATCTATAACACATATTCCTCATTTTGTTATATCAGTGCATGCAATTCAGTTCAATTAAATAAACATTTATTGAATGCCTGTTGTGTACAAGGCATTTACTACTTTTATAATACCCTCTTGCAAAGGCCAAAAGACTTAGAATTTTGAGAGCCAGAGATGAAAACATCTGTGATCAAGGATAAAAGGTAGCCAAAACACACTACCTATCCATTAAGTGGAAATTCATGTAAGCCTTTGTATGTATGAACTATTGTTCTTTTCATGGTATTCATTTGATTTAGAACTCAGGGCCCTTATTTTGAATATCTCTATGACTATTATTTGTCCAAATCTTACTTATTTTGATTGCTGGATTCCCACCATTGATCCATTTAGGACATGGAATTTATTCTTTTCAACTCCATTAAAGTTTATTGAAGTCCTTCAATTTTGAGTTGGAAAAAATTATTGTTGCTATCAAAAATATTAGACTAGAGTTTTAAATTATTGTATATGATAATCTATTCCAAGTGGATTAAAATCTCATATGTGAAAAGCAAGAGTGGAAACAAAATTGTAAGAACATATAAGAAGACATTTTCATGGCCTTGAGGTAGAATAGATTTTTGGAAACAAATTAGAAAAGTGATAACCATTAAAATACAAAGAATTCATAAGCTGAACATTTAAATTAAAAATTTCTCTTCCTCAAAAGACACCATAAAACAGTGAAAAGACAAGCCAGAAACTAGGAAATAGATCATTGTCCAGAAAGAACTTATATAAATCACTAGACAAGCATACAAAACAGGCAGGATTTTAATAGTAAGGGAGCCTGTGGGATGTACAGGGAATATATGGAGAATCTTTGTACCTTCTTAATTTTGCTGTGAACTTAAAAGTGCTCTAAAAATAAAGTCTATTAAAAAGTATGAACAAACATTTTACTGAGGAGGAAACATTAAAACCTTAAACATAGGAAAATCATTCACCCTTAATAAGAAATATATATATTTAGACTGCAATTAGTTCCCATTTCCATTTATACCCCCATTGGTAAAACTTAAGATATCTGATGATGTCAAAGGCTGGTGTGCATGTGAATCAATGGACCTCTTTTATATGGCTGGTAGGTGTGTTTATTATATAACCACATTAAAGGATAATATAGCATTGACTTATAAAGATGAACATGTACATTTTTCACAACCCAGTCTTCTACTCTTGTACAGATATGCCAGGATACAGGTGTTTGGATGCTGTAATAGCTAAAACCGGAACCAACTCACATGTCCTTAGAGAAGATAATATATAAAAATCATGGTATATAAATAATGGAGTATTATACAGCCATATTGAAATTACAAAATAAAAATAAATATAACTATATGCAACAATGTAGAATAATATTAGAAAATATATTTAAGGAAAGATACCATAAGTTACAGTACTAAGATAACATTTATATTGAGCTTAAAAGAAAAGGTTGTTTATATATACAAAAAGTGATAAAATCTTTTAAACAAAAATAAAAAAAGGAAAGAAATGACTAGCCCAAAATTCAAAATAATGATGAAGTCTGAAGGTGAGATAAGAGGATAGAATAAGGAAACACACATAGATGGATGGGAAGGATTGTAAATGTTTTAGATTCAAAGTTGAGCAGTGACAACTTCTTTATTCAGTTTCCTAATTTCGACAAATATTACATATATTCTTTTTTGAGGAATTGCTTTTATTATGGTTGCATTTTTATAATATCCTTTTACTGCAATGATCAATTATCAGTAACATATAAAGTATTTATAAAATTTAGGGGAGTGGCAGATTTCAGAATGCACTAGTCACCTTGTAGTTTTACTTCTTAAAGATAAAGAGAATGCCATCAAACAAATGAACAAGCAATTTATTTTTCAAAAGATTAAATCTAAACTGAACGAAATTCTACTCTAAAGCTTATTCCATCTACATAAAGAAATGAAAGTCAGGATCAATATATTCTCTTCTCAACTTTAGACTTTCTAGGAAAATATATGATAACCATCAGAAGAATCTCTTGTTCAAAAGTAACAACAAAGCAATGTTAACTCACCCTAAGGCCTTAATTCAAACTTTGATCTATTTCGCTCCAATGATGGGAATCAATGCTAAATCAGGCACTTTATGTGATTCTAGCTCATCTTAGCATAGACTTGTGGCTATTTTGTCATTGGTGAATGACTTATGTAATCTTGGCACCTTTGGCCCAGGTATGCTAAACACTGGAAGATTCAACAATGCTTTACTGATTAATGAGGGAAATAGACTTTGGAAGACAGTAGTCACTCTCTTGCCTGAATTGCTTTGGATAGTTCTTCCAGAATAATACTAGAGATTAGAAAACAGCTATTTGGGAGACTCTCTCAGTGTGCTAAGAATTAAAACTAAGACAATTTGGGTTAAGTCAATTGAGGTATGAGCATGTATAACATATAACTACATTCTATGTGGATCTTTGTACTAGAACATTTTGCTATGACACTAGAGTACTCTTATCATCTATTAAAAAAGTAATTGAACTTGATTCAAAACTGAGCTGAACTTGTTTCCACCAAAGTATTTGTGATATTTTTTACAAAGCCAGCAAAATAAATAATACATACATACATACATACATACATACATACATACATACATACACACACACATACATACATAAATACATAATCTATTTTGAGAAATAGCTGTTTTTCTGTTGGAGTGATCAGAGTTCTGGTAACACACACACCTCTAGGTCCTTTTCATTGTGGAAGAAATAAATTTCAACTCAGTGAATATGAGAAATATTCATTTATCACAAGCACATTATGAGGTAGAAGATGGGTTAAGCCTAAAACCAACCAGTAACATGGAAATGAGGTTACATACCCCTAAGGGCGGCAGAGGGTGGGAGTACAGGTTATAGCCAGAGAAGATGGAGAGCTGTAACCCTGGAGGAGAGAGAGGCCTGCGTTATATTTGGGGCCATGATGGGGTGGTCCTAAAGGCATTCCTAGGTAACTAGCGAGTGAAGACATCCTGATTGACACCTGGCTGCTATATAACTTTGCCTAGTGCATAGGTGCTCACCTAGAATTCGGTTTCATAATTAGATTCATGAACTTCCAGGCATAGTCATGATATTATAATGATGATATAATGAGGCTGAAGTTATGGGCAGTAGTTTCTGCACATGCTTTGGTAGCTGGTTCAGCCAGCAGCTTTTATGGCCTTTATGCTCTAGGATTTAGGGTAATTTATAACCCTAAAAGGGAGGTGTTTCTGGGAGATCCTTAAGGAAGGTTTTCAAGGGAAGTTTCTACGGTTACAGAGCTGGGGCTTTGCTCCTGTTACTCATGTCTGACTAAATACCTAATAGCTATAAACAATGAACCTGCATTTCTTTTGAATTATAGGAAATGTATTTCTCACATATGTAGAGAAAAGCTGTCTCTCCTGCCCTAGGCCCTAAATTGCTGCTTTTGTATAATTTCATTTCAGGGGAAGTCCCTGCTGCCTAGTCTGAGAAAACAATCTTGCAACTGCATAGGAATCGTGAGTTATAAAAATATTTAAGTGTTTTCTACAAAAGCCACCTGACTAGAAGTGTGGAGAATGTCATTACAATAAGTGGAGCCACTTCTCCTCCTCATTTGTGGGTGTGTGGGCCTACATTATTTAAGCTATAGATGGGAAAATCAGTCTTTAACCAGGAGGAGAGCTACAATATTCACATATTTAGGTAATTCTGCCTGCTCAATGAAACTGGTGATAGGCACAAGGATGTGTTATGCCTACAGCAAGGACAGCAGGTTTACTTAAGTAAAATAAAAACTAATTGATTAAGACCTTGTTAATTTAGAGTTTGCCACATCATAGACAATATACATAAAATGAGGCAAACAAAACTTAACCTGACACAGCTATGCACAAATATTTGAAAAAATAGTTAAGCATTAATAACAAAAACAAAGTAAAATAATAAATAGGAATAACTTTCTCCAAACTATATTTTTTAAAATGAGTAAAGTTACTTAATATTTTATAATATCTAAATATTTTTACCATGAAAAAGATACTTGTTTTCTATAACTATTGTAATTTTCTCACAGCTATTAGTTTCAGGCCCCAAACATGAACTTTGTTTGCTTCTTCTCTATATAATCATGGACAAATGGTCACTCAATGCATGTTTCAACATCACTAAGGACACACTAACTCTTAAAGCATCTCAGACATTAGACTCTTGAAGACACCTCCCTTTTGTTCTTTTCCTTTCTTTCCAAAGATTTTCTTTCCAAAGACACATTACGGTCTTCTTGTTATAGGAACACCAGACGACATTTCCAAACTATGCTTGGTGGTCATTTTAAACACCCCATAAAAAGAAAAGAAATGTGGAAAAAAAAAAAAGACATGTTTACAGTATAAGAGCTGAAACATGAAGGCAGAGGTTGCCATTGTTCTACTTCAGGTGGCAACACACACATTGGGTGACTCAAATTTTCACTGCTCTGTGCATGTCTGCAAATGAATACAAAGGCACACTTCTAGTATAAATTTGATGGTTACAAATAAATTGTAGTAAATAAGTAACTTTGCAAATGCCAAATCCTTAGATAATGAGGACCGAGTATATTTATTCTAATCCCACTTCTTAGAGTCAAACGGAACAAGCCTCTACCTCTTTTGCATAGTCCTTCTCATATTTGAAGATAAAGTAATAGCTAATGTTTATTTCTCATTTTAAAGGTGCCAAATTTCTTTTTACAAGACGTTACCTGTATTTACTCATTCAACTCTAATAGCAGTTGTATGAAAGAGAAATATCATGATCATTATTCCTATTTTAAAAAGAAGCCAACAAGCACAGAGAGGTTACATGATTTGCTCAAGTTACACAGTCAATAAGTGGCATAGATGGCATTAAATTCAGGTCACCTGTACAGCCTTGTCTAGTGAAGCACTCTGCAATATTATGCCTCACACAACTGTCTCACTGTCTCCATCACTAAATGTCCTCAACATGCCCAGTGACCTGGTCTCAAGTCATCCATGTTTGATAATGGGTTTTATCTCTTAAGTTAAAGTGCAGAAAATTCTGCATTTCAATAACATGATCTTGGCTCCTTTGAGGAATGCTTTTCACAGTATTTTGTCTTGGGATTATTCTGTGGGATACCGTAAGCGACATATGGAATCTGTTATTTTACTTATTGAAGAGAGATTGAGGACATTGTTTTCTACATTACTCAGTGTTCCCAATATAAAGAACCATGTGAGTCATTTCTCTCAGGCCTCGTGCCAGGAGTATCCTGAGTAATGTGCACACATGTTTTTTCCATTGGAACACTGTGAGTCAGATTAATAACCATATTTTCTAAGTGGGTGCCAAGAAACTCTAGAACTCTAAAGACCATGTACAACACCTTACATAGTCATTAAAATTTGCATTAGTATCTAATTGTTACATGTTTTAATTTTCTTCTTCCTCTTGACACTATTCTATTTGAATTTTTACCTTTTACATACATTTAAATAAGCAACCTCAAAACAATTGCAGGATGAAACATAGGAAGGTATATCAATAAATACATAAATTAATTTTATTTAGAGTCACCTCATTTTCCCTGTCACTGTCTTCTAATGAATTTTAAGTAATATACACAACTTTATAAGTAGCATCCAAAACTGTGAAATTCCACATGTGGCCTAATCAGTACTCTTAGCCTTATTCTCATTTGTTTTTATCTGCTTTTGGTTAAAAGAGAGTATATAATTTTTGTCTAAGTTTTCTTAATTCAGTGTTATAAGATTCTAATATATTATAAAATTTACAAGAACATTTTTGCTAAATTTCTATTTAGATTCGTAAGCATGTTTTAAAATAAAAATCTATTTTACCATCCTATCAGTTTCTATGATTGTTTCTATATACAATAAATAAAGCTATATTTAAGCTGGGCAACTTATTTTAAAACTTATGTAGATAAGTATAAACAAACCCAAAGTGACTATATATCCTTAGAATGAGTAGATAACCATGTCTGGGAGTAAGTAGAGTTACACCTACGTAGTTATGCTCTAAACAAAACAGGACTCTTAGTTGTAAATGTTATGTCAGCCTAGCAACAACATCACATTAACCTAAATTCTAGGAACTCACACTGACTATTATTTAGGAATCTTATTTTGTTACCATTTTTCAGAAATGTAATAGTTACTTACCGTGGCATCAAAAACTTTTTAAAAATTAAATGTGATGAGATTGAAAAGTGAAATTCTCCTTACAGGTCTATAAATTTTAGAACTTTAAAAATAACCCTAAAAAGTTATTAAGGAGCAAGAAGAGAGTATAGATGGCTATCTCTCTCACAGGAGGGATGAGTTAAGTATGTTATAAAGTGAAACATGGTTCGATATCAATATAAGGTAATTATTTTATTAAAGATAATTTACAATCCAGAAGATATGGTCCATGTTGAGATTTTTAAGAGGCTTTAAATTTTATTATGTCAAGAAAAGTGATTTTTGTTTATTTTCTAAGAGAGAATAATTCACATTTCATTTCATTATTATAGATATGATATTGAATATAGTTCAAGAGCACACTGTGGATCGATTTTGTTACCTTTAGAAAGTGAATTTTTCAGGAGATAGATAGATACTAAGATTATGTATATGAATCTAATAGAACATTAACATAAAATGCAGAATTCTCACTTTTCCAGAGAACAAGAGAGCAAGTCTGACTAAAAGCAAAACTAAATGAAAATATAGACTGCATTTTTCCCAGAATTTGCTGAATCTTAATATGTTAAATAAAATTAAACATATTAATTTTAAACTTTTCCCTAAACAATACTGAATTTTAAACACTCACGTTTAAATGAGGAAAAGTAGGGGGAAACTAAACTTGATTTAAAGTAACGAAGAAGAAAAACTATACTATAATAAATAAATAATATTACTTTACAGAATGGGTCATTATAGACCATTATTGAAGAATTTTTATTTTGGTAAAAGGTACATATTTGCCACCTAATAATACATTTATAAATGTGTCAATATAAATCAGTTCTTAATGCTGCTACAAAAAAAAAGTGTTTTCCTAAATTAATTATATTAATAAATGAAATAACAGAATCTTCTATAGATATTTATTATTCTTTTTTCTTTTAGGTGGTCAGCAAACTTAAAGTTTTAAAAGCAAAACAGGTACTTTTTTGATTTATGCCTTTTATCTTGGCATGAATTTTTTTAAATGAAGTAAAATTCATCATGTCCAACCCTTGGAAAACTTCAGGAAGCATAGATACTCCTAGGCAGTGGAGATAAATTTATTGGCAAAGCAATAGAAGTATAAATTCCACTGAACACCTTTGTTTATCTATAATCTATCCAGAGTCTAAAATCATCTAAATAATATGTACTTAGTTTCTCTTCAGCTTTTGAGAGCACATTCTCTGACTGTAGTCCCAAAAGTCAGCAGCAAAGAGCTTCGTCATGTAAGCAACATCTTAATTTCTATGGAAAGGGCTGTATGTTAAGAAAACACTTAATATGGGACTTTAAACCACCTAAGATCAATATTTTTGTAAACAATAACTAAAAATGATGGCATTTTTTTAAGTTCTGACGTAAAACATAGATTTTGTGAATTTGGAAATATTAGAAATAAAAGAGAAATCACCAAAAATTGCAAAATCTTCATCTCTAATGGTTTGCTAATTGGAGGCATAAATTTAAACCATTAATGGTAACATCTATTGAGCATTTATTGTGTACTTACTCTGTGCCAAGCTCAAAGATACTGTTTGCCTTTTCTTTGTCTTGACTCGTTTATATTCTTTCTTCTTTCCTATCTTACATGTTTTTATATATATTTACTTTTATTATCAGTTTATTTTCCGTAATTGTTATACTCTATTATTTTAGTGGTTAGTCTACATCTGTATTACCCAGTATGGTAACCATTAATTTAACTTAACTAAAATTAAATAAAATTTAAAATTGAATTTTTCAATCTCATAAGACACCTTCTATCAGCATCAACAGAATTTTATGATGGATTGGATGTAGGATGAAGAGAACAAACATCAATGAAGATTTTAAGGTCTTTGTCATGAGCACTGCTATGGATGGATTTTCTAACAACTGAAATGGGAAAGTCTGTGAATAGAGATCAGTAATTGCATTTGAAACTTGTTAATGTAAGGTACTTATCTGACCTCTAAGTAAATATGGCAAGATGGTATTTGGCTATACAAGTCTAGCACTCAAGAGAGAGATTTGGGTTGAAGATTTTAATTTGAAAGTTAACAGCGTATAGACGATATTAAAACTTGGATAATATTACCAAAATAGCAAGTGTAGGTAGAGAAGAGAAGATAAAGGACTGAGTTTTAGACACACCAAAATTAAGAGGTCAGGTAGAAGCTTAGGATAGAGTGTAGGAGAGTGGTATCCTGGAAGCCAAGAAAGGGAAACACACGCGCGCACACACACACACACACACACACCCCCCACATATATAGTGTCAAATACTTTAAGTCAACTATGAGGAGAACTGGAATTTAACCAATTGGATTTTGTTACCTAACTGTAATCAACAAAGGCAGTTTCTGAGGAAAGTAGGAGTGAAAGCTTGATTAGAATACGTTTAAGAATGAATTGAAGGGGGAGTTTGGAAACAGGGTTTATATGTAACTTTTTGAAGATTTTTTTTTTTTCTACAAATGGGATAGTAGCTAGCAGGGTAAATGGGGTCAAGAGAAGAAACTGTTCAATCAGGAAATAACAGCTCATGTGTATGATGATGGGAATGATCCAGCAGAGGGGGAATATTGGTGATGTAAAGGAAAAAGGAGAATTATTGGAGAGAGGTCCTTGCTTACAGGAAAGGAAATAAGATCTGTGATCCCATTGAGCAACTGAGTTTAGGCAGGCTTATAGAGCACTTTTTCATACTAATGGGTAGTAACAGACATCATACACAAACAAATAGATGCTAGAGGAGGTACATAAGGTAGTAGAAGTTTGTGGAAATTCTCTTCTGAATGCTTGCTTTTCTCAGTGAGGTATGAGGTTATTGATTCAGAGTGAGCATAAGGGAAAACATGTGAGGGGTTAGGATTAAAGAAGAAAGTGGGAGATAGAATTAAAGACTTTTTGATCCATAGTGTCATTGCCTGGTAATACTGAGTCCTTCTCAAGTTTAAAGGCATAAGGTAAGATAAGTACACATGATTGTATGAGTTTTCCTCAGCTTTCATCTACACAAATGCAGCTGTGGAATGGGACAGAATAGTATTTATCACGGTTGTTGCTTTGCCAAGCTACTCTGATAAAGACATACAAGTAAGGGAATTAATTTCATATAAATGGAGTACTTAAGCTGGGAAAAGGGGTATAGAGGACCTCATGGAGTGAAGAATAATAATATGGTAGCACCTAGAACAGTAGTTCTTATTGCATGGTCTTGGCATCCCTTTTGGAGTGTCCAAACTATTTTCATAATACTACTGATGTTACTTGCCTTTTTACTCTCATTCTCTCATAAATTTGCAATGGAATTTTATAGAAGCTCATGATGTATGATATCAAAACAGATTTAACATATAAACAGATATAAAAATTCATCTACCTTCTTTTAACCTGATATTAATGAGACTTCCAACATGTAAAACTGCTATTTTTCTCTAAATTTATTTGTATTTGAGAAATACAGCAATTTCCCAAATGTGAAAATTGATGATAAAACATGTATTTGTGTTTTCATATAGAGTCCATTATTGCTATTTTAAATAGTCTTTTAAATTATTATTTTGAATTTTTAATTTTTATAATACAAAACAAAGGAAAAGGTTAGCTATCACCCACATAAATAAAAGTTTCTTGTATCCTCCTAATTTTTAAGTATAAAGTGTTCCTGAGGCTAAAAAGTTTGAGAATCGATAAATTAGAGTCATTGATAGAGTGAAAATATTGTTAAAGTTATAGTAAAACAAAAAATAAACTGAAAAGATAGGAAGTATTAATAAAAGAGTGAAATGCATGAAATTGAGGTTGGGAGGGATTAAAGTGATTGAATGCAAGGTTTACAGCAGTGCTACCTAATAAAACTTTCTGTGATGATAGAAATATTCTGTATATGGACTATGCAATATAATGGCCACAAGCCACATGTGACTATTGAGAACTTGAAATGTGGTTAGTACATTGGGGGATGGAATTTTAATTGTATCTAATTTTAATAAATGTAGATTAAGTATAAATAGTCACATGTGTCTACCATATTAGATATGGCAGTATCACTATAAACTGTGCATCTGATATAGGTTGAAGATTATTGGAGAAGAAAAATTCAGCAAACTGTGAGGCTAGACTATTGAAAGGATCATCTGTGAATGTATGTTATGCATCTAAATCAATAATTAACATATTAATTATCAAAATGGCAAATATTCATAGAGCTCTTAATATTAACATGTACTATGCTGATACCTTCACATGTATTTGTTGAGTTCCTTGTCATAATAGTCCTGACATTTAGGTATGATTATTATCTCCATTTTACAGATGAGGAAACAGAGACAGTAGGCTATTAGGTAATGTGTCATGCAAGATAACACATGATTACTGCAGAATTAAATCCAGGTACCCAGACTTTAGAATTCATTCTCTTAGGTAGTACTTTATATTGACTTTCTTATTTGAGATTGCTAATCTTTTAAAATTGTTCTTTAAATATTATGGATAGTTTCTTGACATTGGGTGTACTCTATGCTAATTACTAAGACAGGAATCCTACAGAAAGGGCTTGTGATGCAAGTCAAGCAAGGCTTTATCAACAGAAAATATACCACATAAATAGTTTACAGGTGTGGCCTGGCAAACGTTAAGTATATTTTTGAACCACACCCCTGAAGTGTATTGATGCTAAGATTCAGTTTCCAAGGGAGGGTATCAACTTTTCTGAATTTACATTTTTCAGTTGAACTAATTAGCCCTCTTGACAATTTCAACAGTGCTGAATATTATAAGCACTGAACTAGGTACTTGGGATAATAACATGGAAAGACTGAACCTATTTTCAGGGTACATTTAAATATCTCCAGGGCAGGGGTGATGTTCCTTTGTCAGGACATGAGACAAAGGATTTGCCACATTAGCTTTATCAAATCCTTATCAGTACCAATGATGATAGATTTAGGACATGACATTTTACTTATAAAGATATTTGAATTAATAATAAATTATACACAATATTTAAAAATTCTGGCGACAGAATTAAATAACATAATTAAAAGTAGTTTTAAACTCCTTTTTATTAAAGTGTTTGTTAAACTAAGAAAAAAGTAAACATTAATTGCTTTGAAGGTAATATTTTATTTATTTAACTTTTATTGCTATTTTTATTAACCATTTAACATCTAAAGCTAGTTGTTGAATCAGAGAAGAAGATTTGGAGAAAGAATGCCAGTATAAAACATGGCAATCTTAATGGAATTAGGCTATAAACAATTAAAAATCATGTAGACAAGAATCATTACTACAAAAGGTAGTACTGTCATTAAAAAATAGTATTCTTAAGTTATGTTAGTGACTGAGGCTAATGTATATGAATGTATAACTATTGGTCAAGTGTCTCTAATGCCCCAGCCACCATTCAAATCAGTGGGGATCGAGAAGTGAACAACACAGACATCACTGAGTCACAACATATAGCCTTTGAAAATTAAAGGAAACAGAAATAGTTAAACATCTGTGAAGACCAAAATATTTGATAGTGAGGGATAGTTATGAAAATAAATAAAAAGCTCAAAAATACCACCATATAACTTTGTATTAAAAAATTAGGAGTTTCTAGAAGAAATCTGTTAAGAGACATGTGAAGTGTGTGTATGTAGTAAACAGTCTTTAAAGCCCTAATAACATTCTTTGTATTTTTCCTCTCCAATGTGACATCAGGAGTTATTGCATATCTCTGGGCCTTTTGTTTTTCCATCTGTCAAGTTACCGTAATGACTCATCTCACTTAACAATTCTTGAGGATGTAATGAGCCATGTTTATTCTTCAAAGAGCTTGGAAAAAATTATTACCGGCACAGTTTGGTGCTGCTGCCGGTTTGGCAAGTTTTATTACTACAATATATTTAATATGAACATCAACAAATAGAACACTATGTCTGTTATTCAAATTATCTGTTATTCAAATAGACATTTCCAGTTATGATATTTATTTAGAAGTAAACATTCTGACCTTAGACGTAATGTTTCCAAGTTACGATGCTATGCACTCTTCTTCTTTTAAGGACAAATCTCTCTACCTGATCAGAATATCTGTGTTGACAAACCCCAGCATCACATCACAGTCAAGAAAATTGACTTACATTTCTCCATGATCGAAAATCCATGAAGATTCTCACCTTTTGTATTTTAATAAACATGTTATAATTTTTAAAGTTATAACATATTTTGGCTTAGTTTTATTTTATGACAATTACATCCTATTATTAAAAGAGAGTCATCAATTAGTGATCTCTTTAAAATCATAAGTGGAGTGAGTTATTTTTGGAAAGAAAAACAATAAATAAATTTATCTTTTTGTTCATTAAGTTTCCTGTATCTTTCTCTGTTTTAATACTTAGTTTATTTAGCTCTTTATTCCCTAGTAGTAAAAGAAATGTTATCTTCATATTGAAGCATTTCTCTGTAATGGTAAGAGAGTTTTTTTTTAAATATATATTTGAGAATTTTCCACATGCAACACATTTTGTTTCTGCATGACTTGAAATGTTTTATTAACTTTCTTTGTACTTGTGTTTGACATTTATTATTTTTATAGATAAAATATATTAACATGCTTTTTATACTTCAGAAACACTTTATATATGTATGTATGTATATCTATATATACACATATATAGATATACAGAGAGAGAGAGAGTTAACCTTTTAGTGCCCTTTAACCGTACACTGGTAATGCCTATTGTTATGGTAGTATTACTAATGCTATTACTTTAAATAGTTTTATTCTTTATAAGTAACACTTGATTTGAAGACAAGGAAGTTGGGACATTTATAAGACATATTCTACAGATTATAAATGTTAACAAGAATCAAATTAGAGAAACAATCTTTCTTATTGAATGACAAAAGTCATAGGTTGTTTAAGGCAATGCTTGGAATATGCAACGATTGGTATTATTTTCATTATATCTTGTTGAAACTATGAGGTCCTTTATCTACTTTACTGATTCTTTATGATCAGCTTCCTCTTCTCTGAGGATGGTACAACACAGTGGACAGAGGATGGTACAACACAGCAACTGGCTGAAGTACTGGAGACACACTCCAACTCAAAGCCAAGCAATGAAGCGGAATTTCTCCCAGCACTGATTTTCAGCACACTGAGATTCTTAATTTTTAGTGATTTCTTAATACCCTTTTGGGAATCAAATTTTAATTTTCTAAATCTTAATCCATGAAAAGATCTCAGCTAGACACATGGTTTTAACTACCTGTATTCACTTTGTTGATGGAGCCTGAATTTGGAGAGTTCTTGTGACTGCCAAATGTGATTGTGTTCTAGAAATAACCTTTTAATATTTTCTTATTTTCTTGTGGATAGAAAGCTGCAGTTATATAATAAACTACATCTTACATATGAAGCAGCTGTGTAGATCAGTTGCCAACTAGATAACCGGCCAGGATATCAGATAAATATTTGATCATTGCTTCATTTTTTAAAAATGGGTTTCTGAGAAAGTTATTTTTATAGCAAAAACTACATAGAAATTGCATATTTTACTAAAAAGATATTCCGAATAAAATATTCTGCTTTCTTTATTGTTTAATGTAAGTGTTATTAATATGGGTCAGATAACTGTGCCTAAATGCCAAGATTTATGATGATGTCACCTATTGCCTAACAAATAGCACAAACCCTGAACGGTGCCAACTCAGATCAATATGAACTTTAATGTATTAATTGCCAATGCTTCATATTTAAGATCTGTTTAATAGTAAAGTCACTGATAACAATTCAAAGTTTAGTTTGTGACCTTAGAAGAAAGTCCGAAAAATCAGTGAACTCAATATTACAAACTAGTTCATAGACAAGGTTAACACAAACAGAGAGAATAACATTGAAGAGGGAAATTTCTGACTTCAGAAAACAGAAATTCCCTCAAGGAACAGTCGTTCTTACGGTGACTGTATTTTCTTGCCCCAATTCTCCTGAGTATTTAAATTCACAGTTATCACTAGACTCCTCAAAGCAAGCTGCCTCTACATCTCAGTTTGGACTTACAGAGTCCATTGAAGACTGATTCTCATTTGGGGATTAAGAGAGTTTCAGCTTGTAGAATGAGATATTTCCAAAGATGCCTTATTTTCTTCCTCTATAATTTTGATATTTTACTTCCTCTGTAGGTTCCCCAAGGTCAGAGATTAGCAGTTATGAAATTTACATTTACTCCCGGCACTAATGCGACACTTGGTATGTATGTAACAAGCTTCTAATATATACTTTGTTGAAAAAAAAAATCAAATAAATTGCGTTATTTTCCATTCTTCCATTGTTTATTTAATAATATGGTACATATTATTAAATTTAATAATCTAATTTCAATATAATATAAAATATACTTTATATAATTTTATATTATATGACTAGGGTATATTAATAGTATATTATATTATACTATAAAATAAACATAACACATTTAAAGAAATTTTATGTGAGATATCATTCATTATAAAATAAAAATATTGCCTAATATAATGTACTATATTATTTTGTGTTATATAATTATATTAATAATAGCTAATCATGCGTACTTTATTTATTTAAACTACATTTAATATAATCACATTATGTTATTTCATTAAAAGAACTTGCTATGTGCTGGTCACTTTAAGCACTACATGACATCTAATCCTCAAAACAACCTCTGATTTATTACTCCTATTTAGAGAGAAGGAAATTGAGGTATTAATTTGCTTACCTGGTGAGTGGAGGAACTGGAATTCAAAGCAAAATATGCCTAATTCTAAAACTCTTTGAGTGGACAGTCTCTGTCTTGCCTATTAACATTTTTCTAAGAAATAACAAACATTGTACAAATTTGGATTTTAAAAGAGTATTTAGACTCCCAAATGAAACCACTCAGTATTTTGCCCAACACATAAAAGTTCCTTATCTTACGGCATCACCAAAATAATTATTTTAAATGACACATACATACTTTCCATGCATTACAAGTTAGGTTATATTTGTAATAAGGAAACTGCTACGAACAGCTCAATTCACCAAGAAGAAAAGCAGACGGATGCTAACATGGTTCAACATCATAGTTTTTCTTAAATTCCAAATTTCAGTTGATATTAGAGTAGAAAAAGCAAGCTAATTAAAGTTGAAAAATCAGTTGATTATTTTAATGCCCAAATGACAAGCACTGATGGTCTGTTACCAAATGTCACTCTAACACTTAGTTTCTGAAACTATTATATTTAATGGAAAAGGATGTGGGAAATTTGTATCAGGTGCTGCCAGCTCTGCAAACTCAGGGCTCAGCTTCACACTAAGATGTCTGAGCACTGAAGAATCAAAGGACACAGAGGCCTGGATCTGTCCTTCTGTTGAAAATGGACCCCATGGCTAACACCTGGAGGCGCATTAATTAGCTCAGCAGGCATACATAGCATTGAATACCTTGTAACTGAGCCTTCTGTCAATCAATATGTCACTGATAATATTAACTGGCTATAATTAGTGAGTAAACTATGTCCCAAATTATTTTAATGCTTTTCAAAGGGACAAGAGTTTTGTTTTTCTTTTGCTGGTGTTCTGTATGTATTGCAAATTATCTCTTTCTCCTATAATTAGATAAAGAGCTTTACTTATTGACAGAAGCAGGGGAAATCTTCCAAGATGATTACTTTCTAAATTTGTATTTATTTTTCCTAGATAGGGTTCTGATTTCCTAAATCCTTTTGTTCATTTGAAAATGTAGAGGCTTGCCATGTTCTGCCCTATCTGAATGGAGGTATTATATTTTAAATTTACTTTCTATGTATCGTTTCCTAAAACCTCAAAATAATTCCAGCCAAATATTCCATAGCATGCCAAGAAACCATGAGCATAAATATCTAATTTATGTAATTAGCTCACGGACATTATTCTTTCAAGAAACGACATGTAAGTTCTTTGTAAAAATGATTAAGCAATTTAAATGTAAAAGTCCCTAATATAAGTAGTTAACCTTTCCAACTTTTGAAAGTATTATGTGTTTAAATTTAATTTATGAGATTAAAATTTCTATTATGCAATTTAAAAAAGAATCATGTCTGCAAGACACTAAAAAAAGACTCTTACTGCTGAAAGGCACCTGTAACAATTTAACTTGTAACAATTAAACATTTGTTTTTCAATTACTATTGATAATCTATTGACATCTCAGATAATAACAGAAAATTTTAAAAACCTCAAAATATTAACAGATTGTCTTTTCAAACTGGGAAAATCATCAATGAACATCCTTTTATGATAAGCTGTTATCTTCCAAAAATGTATATATTATAACCCAAAATTTCTAAAAAAGTAAAAAACTCATTCATGAGATTAATGTAAATTTAGAAAACTTAAAAGAATACAGCACTTATCAACTCACCTGAAAACTTTGAAATTGCTGTTTTTTTAAATCTTATTTAATAAAATATTCTGAGGCAGAGTAAAACATCAATGGATAAAGATAGTAATGTATAAGATGATCAACAAAATATTTTCTTTTTATCTGGTGTCTAAATTTTTGCAATTGAACCTAGTTGCTATTCCCTTTTTAAGAGGAAGAAGTTCAGTGTCATTGACCGAACAGAGGTGGTCACACCAATGTAGCCCCAGAGGAACGTGACCCGAGGCCTACGTGGGATGAAGCGAATGTTCTCGATCTCCACATAGGACACATATGCAGTCCTTAGAAATTTGCAAGGATAATGGCTAAGAAATAGATTAAAACTTACATATCAACACATTATCAGTCTATAAAACTAGTTAGCAATGAATAAAATAATATCTTTTGTTAGATTAACTGTTGTTAATAATAATTTTGCCATAAAATTTTTCCCACTTCATTTAAATTTTTTAAATTTTATTTTATTATTAGTTTCAAGTATATAATACATTGGTTAGACATTTATATAGTTTATACAACTATTCCTCTAATTGCTTTTTCTCTTCTCTGGGTCTCCACCTAGCCATTACATTAATGCTAACTGCATTCTGCACTTCCTATGCCATGCTCTCCATCCCTGTGACCATCTATCTTTCTGCACTTCCTACGCCATGCTCTCCATCCCTGTGACCATCTATCAACTACTAATTTGTATTTCTTTAACCCTTCACCTCATTTTCCCATCCCCCTAAATCCCCTCCGCTCTGGCCATCACCAGATTGTCCTTTAGATTTGTAAGTCTGTTTTTGATTAGTTTGTTCTTTTTGTTCCTTGGATTCCACATATAAGTGAAATCATATGGTATTTAAATATCTTTCTCTGTCTGACTTATTTCACTCAGCATAATACCTCTAGGTCCATCCATGTTGTTGTGAATGGTAGGATTTCATTTTTTTTTAATGTCTGAGTAGTATTCCCTTGTCTATATGAACCATAACTTCTTAATCCATTCATCTATTGATGGGCATTTAGGTTGCTTTTATATCTTGACTATTGTAAATTGTGTTGCCATGAACATAGGGATTCATAGATCTTTAATGATTATTGTTTTGGATTTCTTTAGATAAATACCCAGAAGTGCAATTGCTGAGTCAAAAGGTATGTCTATTTTTAATTTTTTGAGAAACCTCCAAACTGTTTTTCCATAGAGGCTGTACCAATTTGCAATCTTACCAACAGTATATGAGAATTCCCTTTTCTCCACATCTTGGCCAACATTTGTTATTCTTTGATTTATTGATGATAGCCATTCTGACAGGTGTCAGGTGATATCTCATTTAAATTTAAAGATAAATTAGTTTAGCCAATTAAAGGTGGAGTCCATATCCAGTCATACTTGACTTACTGTTAACAGCATTTTTACCAATGTGTTAATATAGCTATTCCACAAGAGAAAAGAATGGAAATTTCTTTAAGGAAAGTAAAATAGATTGTATGGCATCTCTAGTTCTCTCCCTCTCTGACTACATAACCCTGCCAAATTATGAAAAGCACACATACACACACAAAAATCTAACAAACCACAGACACAAAAAAAGATAAACTAAGGGATAGACTGAAACTTCCATTACGCAAGGCCAAGAACTCAGCAATAAAGTTTTCAAAATGGACGATAATCCAAATACCCTTTTTATTTGATATTTTAACATAGCTTTGTTTGTGTGATGTTATAAAATATATGAAACTTCAAGGTATATAGTGTGAGAAGAAAGAAGATGACTGTAGTCAGGCTCCCTCCCGATACCCTTAGCAACTTCCAAGCGGAAGTGAGTCAGCACTTCTCCCCTTATGTAACCATGTGCCCCATAGGCATGCGCGGGGTCCTGGCAGTGTGCCACTATTGTTTAACCTGTGTATAAAAGGCGCCTCCTCCCTGTGAGGCTGGCTGCGCCCTTGCTGGAATAAAGAGCTATGTAGCAGTTGCCTACAGCTTGTACCCCTTACCTTAGAACCTCAAATCTGCAGCAATACAATAGGATATTTTTTACAAAGTTAAGTCTAATGATGGGAGAGTATATAAATTCCAAATCACGGCTCTATTTTACTATACTCTTATGCTGGTACAAAACACAGCACTTAGATTTTCCTTTCATCCTCTAGCAATTCTGTGGCAGAAAAGGAAAATCTTTTAACATAACAGAGAAAAGTAAAGCTTTTGTCTACCACTGGCATAGATTTCAGTGTGGAGTGATATTAATTAAAATGGCAAGGAGTTCAAATTTTGTTTTTGCCAATTAGAAGTGAGAAGTCCAGTGAATAGAAAAAGTTCATAAAAAATTGGAAGCAGGACTTGCTAGGTGAAACAATGTTGAAATATATCTAAATGATTAAGTATTTAAAAAAAACACTAATTTAAACTAAATATTTCATAGCAGTAGTTAAGATAACAGCGATTTCTACTTTGGTCATGAATTTTATTTTGAAGCCACTAGATGGCTAACAAACCCAGATATATAGATTTGCATATGCATGGTTTCTTGCATATCATGCATATTCTTACAATGTAGTTTTTAAACTATCGGCTAGAACAAATTTATATGAACAAATGACAAATAGAAGGGTCAAGTATGAATATTCCCCTCCAAAATTTTAATGTGTGTGCCTAATTTGAAAAACAAAAAAAAGTAGAAAAGACAGGCTGCTATTTTCTTGCTGCCAATGAGATCCTTTTGCAAAACCTATCGTTTCCAAAAGTACTTGAACTGAAAATGGAAAATGTCTAATCAAAGAGTTGAACACAAAGGAAGCTAATTAAGGATTATTAATCCCAACTGTGATCTTAGTTTTTAATTTAATTTTGCTTAAATTAAATATATCTTTTTATAATTTAATTTCTTCAGCTTTGAAAAGGTCATGTTAATTTTTTCAGTTGCCACTTATAAAGATAATTTTGTCACTTCTAGTCAGAGTGTTATAATATAAATCTTGGCAGTTCACTATAAAACTTAATGAATAGTGTCACTACCTATAGCAGTTTCATGTTTTACATAGATGTTTTAATCTAGAATTTAAATATATTTAATAACGATAATAAATAATAATAACATGCCTATATAATTTTTCCAAAACTTTAGGGCCAGAATTTTTTTTTTTTTTAATTCTAGATTTGGGAGTTTGAAAAAATAAAATGATGCTCATGCCATACCATATCTTATGTCACATTTTCTCTAGAATCTGGAGCTACAATTTATAAACTCAATAAAGTGTCTGCAGTGAAAAATATATTATTCACCCTGTAGCCTTATATCAATTCAGGTTAGATGTTGTCCTCAAATGATTTGCAAAAAGTCTATTATATTCAAAGCATTTTAAATTTCCAAATTGTGGACCTGTAATATTTAACATTTTTACACATTATTGTTTGTTTAATCTTTATTTAATCCTTAAAAAAAAGTTCTTAATTCTAGGATTACTCACCCCACTTTGTAGATAGGAAAATTGATATTCAGACAGTATAACTGATTTGTTGACTTAAAGCCACAGTTGACTACCTTCAACCATGTGATCTTTCTGCTGAAATATACTACCTCAGAAAAGTGAAGAGATGATGTGAAAGTAAGAGATTTTTATGCACCTTTTCAAGATGAAGGGGAAAAAAAAATTAAGCCTCTTCCCACATTTAGAAATTATTAAGAAAAAATAGTGCTATATTTCTGTTCTCTTGAGCTGCAGTCATCTCAAGAGCTACAATCAGCATCTAAGCTCATTCACCTAATTGTGGAAAGACTTGACTCCTTATGGGTTGATGGACTAAGAATCTCAGTTCTTCTCTGGCTATTGGCTAGAGACCTTCTTCAGTTCCTTGCCTATGTGTTTCTCCACAGGGCAGCTCTTACCATGGAAACCCCAGAGTGAGTGATCCAAGAGAAGCAAAGAAGAGAATAAGAGAGAGAGAGAGAGAACGTCCAAGATAGAGATCACAGTCTTTTATAACCTACATTTGGAAACAACATACCATCACTCCAGTCATAACCTATTGGCCACTAGACCAACACTGGCATAATGTGAAACAGGACTACTTACAGTATGAATTCCAGGAGGCAGAGATTATTGTGGACTATCTTGGAGGCTGGATTCCACAGGGTGCATTCTCAAAAACTATGGAGAATACTCACCTAGAAAAGATTATCTTCATATTTGGGAATCCAATGTGTATTCTACAATAATATATTAAAATGATTATTATTATAATACCTGCTATGCATTGGTACTCAGTAAACAATAATTTCCCTCATTTTTGAATAATATGTTAAATGAGAAATTCAGCTATTTAAAAGACATTAGTTATATAAATCCTTTTATCTACTATTGTGAAATGAAAATAATGACACAAATATTGAATTGTTGGAATTTTCTTTATATCTTTTCTACAAGCCAAACTTAGCCATGTTCTTAGTCTCACACTTAATATTATTAGTGTCATTTTCAACCTACAGTTTATTTAAAAGATTTTTTTAAAGCGATGTCTTTCTTGTGAGGGTATTTTATATTATGCTAGATATCATATCAACACTCATGTAACTGAGCACACAAAAGCTGCTATATGTTACATGACTTTCCTTTCACATAACTTACAAGGCAAGTGATCGAGTAAATGAAAGACTATGTGAGCCCACCAACATCAATTCAAGTGCTGGGTATTATTAAAACATCACTTTTCTTATTTCTCTATGAAAAATTAATATAAAAAGAATTTTCATGTTTATTTATATGCTGATAAATCATTTGTATACTTCTCTATACATTACTTTAGAGACTACTAATGAAATAATCCCCAAATTTAACTCCATATGCACTTGATTTGTCAATCAGAATTATTTTTTTCAATTTTGGTTCATAAACAGCAGTGGGCTTTTGATTGCAGCTTCTTTGAAATAATTCAATTCTTCCTGACATTCATCTCACAACAACCTTTTCTTTTTTTGAGGTGAATTTTATTTTATTTTATTTATTTTTTATTTTTATTAAGTTTATTGGGGTAACATTGGTTAATACAATTATATAATTTTCAAGAGTACATTATCATTTGACATCTGTATATTGTATTGTGTGTTTACCACCCAAAGTCCAGTTTCCTTCAGCTACCATATATTTGATCCCCTTTACCCACTTCACCTTTCCCATACTCCCCTATATTTGACCCCTTTTACCCCGTCTACCTCCCCCCTTCTCCCCCACCCCTCTAGTAACCACTACTCTATAGTCCTCTGGTAACCACTAGTCTATAGTCCATGTCCACGAGTCTCTGTTTCATAATAACCTTTCAAAAATAAACAAATCAACCAAAAAACAAACAAGAACAGCCTCAACAACATACCCACACAAGAACAGAATTCTGCTATTGTCACTATTCAAATAAACTCGGTTACGAAGCCACTGAGATCTCTAAGACGGGCAGGAGGGAAATCTGATTTGGAGGATAGGACTGCACGTGAATTAGGCAAGGTGTCAAGGGTCCAAGTAGTCTTATCGATGCCTGGACTTCAGTCTCAGGAAAATAAAGTGCAAACCAGAACAGCAAGACAGCTCATTCATATTGCCCAGGCAGACACGGTGCTGTGCTTGCTGACAGAAAGAGAAAGCTGCCAGTTCAGCCAGCAAATGGTTGCCTAGAACTTAATTCCAGCCACATCCAATTCATTATTTAGAGCAAATGGACTGGTTGGAACTCCCACTCACTATAGAGATGAGATTTCTAGTAACCTGTCTGCCTTTGTGAGAATCAGAACTGTGCACGGTTTAACTTCTGATTAATGGAGCAATCAGAGAGCTCGCAGTTGGGTCTTTGCAAAGCCATATTTTAGTTTAAAGAGGCATCGTTAAAACTTCTTAACAACAAAATTCAGAACAGTATGAACAAATGGATTTTGTATGCAATAGAAGCGCTATACTCAATAATGTTTTTATCTACAAACACCAATTATATAAAAGCTAATAATAGTAGATTTGAGCTCTTCTCCCACACTTAGTCTGATGAATATTACAGAAATTGCAGAGACTAGATCATTCTATTTAATTCATGACTGAATTGGAGCAGCACATGAAAACTGGTTTCCAAAAAGGGAGAATATAGACTCAAACTATACAATAAGACATGCCAGTCATATCCTGGAGTTCTGAGACTGGCTGCAAAATAATTAATTACTTATTTAAATTGATTTTAAACAAGTACATTGTTCAAAGTGACTGCATTTGCTTGTTGCAGGAAGGGAACACAATTAACATTTGAGTGTATAGGGAAAAAAGAGCCAATTCTGAGTTCTGCTAAATGATAAAATAATCTAAAATTGTTTACAGTTAAAGATTTGTTTTCCTATTTTTTTTTTGTTTTTTATTTTCAATCAAGTGATAGAGAAAAGTGACAACTTTATAGAGTTAGTTGACTGTGTTGGGCTTTTGATCTGATACCTGTTTAATTGGGAAAACATTGTGCTGAGCTAGACCTCCTTTGCCTCTTTTACAAACAAGGAAGATTAGGCTCTAAGATATTAAGATACTTACCCAAGGTTACCCAGTAACTGAAGGAAGTTGGCTTAGCTTGACTCCAAACTCCACGTTTTTAATGTTTATACTTCTGCATTCCTAGCTATTTGAAAATTCGTTAGTGATTATCAAAGCATATTTTGCATGAAGTCAATTCAGTGTCTGATTATTCATCATTAAGAAAATAAATTTAAAATGTATTGTTTTAATGTATTCTATAAAACATTACAAAAAATTAAATATCTTTAAAATAACAATAATTACTCATCATAATTTTATCCCTATATAAAAATGTAGACTCTAACTATTTGAATGTTTTTTTAAAGTTCACAGATTTTCATAGCACAGAAATTTATAATTTATAAGCTTGGCAATTTTCCACACTAAGGATTTATATGCAAAGGTGGACTGATCTTATCCTTCAAGGGAATAAAAATGATTAATCAACCCAATGATCTTTCTTCTAGTAAAACATCTGGTGTAATATAAATATAATAAACATTATAAGTAGCTTTGCTGCTGTGATCTTTGATAAATCACTCTGAAATAAGGGAGAGCTCCTTTATTTTAAATATGAAATTTAACAAAACATCCTAGTACCATATGGTTCTGGATAAACATTACTATATATACTGCTTATTGATATTGTTCACAAGTGAAAGATATTCTTCATCAAACTGTAGGCTCTACTCTCCTGTGGTGCATATAATTAAATTGTGGAAATATAGATACTATAGAGAACATAGAACTATTACTTATGAAAAACCATAATGATAGCCAACTAATAGAATAAAGCATCTAGTAAATTTCAGAGATCAGATTTCAGTCAATGTTTATTAACAACTTTTCTTGCATGAGTTATACAACTATATTATCTACATAACATGTTAAAATGTATTTTCATTTATTATAAATAATTCGAAATTGAAATGAAGTTTGTTCATTAATTAACTTGTCTTATTTTAATACCAGATAGTTTAAAAACTGTATATCTTACAGTTGCTTTTACATATTACTTTTAACAACCAAACTTTAAAAAACTAAATGTAATTTTTTTAAAAGTACAAATTATAACATCCAAATTTCTAACTATAGAATAAGGTATATTTTTACTTTATGAAAACATAACATTTTCAAATTCACCATTTTTCATTCTATTAGTTTTTTACAGCATTATAAAATTTTAAAAAATTAATACAACTAACAAAATTAAAAACATAAATGCATTTTACATGCTATAAAAATGTTTCAGACTTAATTATACAGATTTTGCCCCTATTTTTTAGCATAACTTTTTCTTAACCAAAAATAATACATGATGTTTTTAATTCTGATGTCATTGAATAAATAAAGCAGAAGGAAAGATTGTCATTATTTCTTTCAAAACGATTCTTTAGAGCTTTTTTGTAACCATATAACTATATACATATTGTGCACCCAAATAAATTTTGCATGAGAAAAAGACCCAAAATTACCTTTTATAAATTTAAATGCAATCTTTAAACAATTACTAAAGTTTCATATTTAATAAATAAAACAATAACCAGAAGTCTAAATAAATGTTTTCTGATTATTAAGCCATCACAAAGAAATAAAAATACCTAGAAGTAGGGTATAGCTTTACTACATATTTTTTATCTTTTAAGGTCTATTGCTACTATTAAAATTTTAGAAATGAGTTAAAATCATTTTAAACTCAGTTTCTAGGAAAAGACAGATTTGTTTATCTAAAGATGATACAAAGAATGAACTAGAAGAAAACAAGTATTGAAAAGAAAAATAGAAATGAGTAAACAAGTTTGCAAGAATGAATAAGTTGTATTCTAGCAAGTCAAGGAATTAAGGTGAGTGCCAATGCTTAAAAAAATTATTTATTTCTTATACAATTGGTCAGTGTAAAATATTTAAAATTTGAAATAATCCGTGAGAGCAATTTCTTCTCTTTATTATCAATTAAATAGTAACAGATGACATTGAATGCTTACTTGGGTCAGGAACTATATAGTTAATCATCTTTCGTTCATTACCTTGTTACCTTTAGGTTTTCTCAACAGCATGGAGTAGGAAACTGAGATTTATAGGGATTATGAATCTTGTCCAATTCATTTACGTCAGGCAACAAAGTGATGGAACCAGCACTGAAATACTTTTATTCCACAGCCAACATCCTTTAATTCTATGCTAGGCTGCCACTTAGAACACGATTGGTAAAAATATTCTCTAATTCAGTAGAAAATTACATACTAAAAATCCCTACCTATTAGGAGGCAAAAATAGAATTCTCCTCATAAAAGAAAATAAGCAAAGATCAGAGTAATGAAAGAGAAATGAAACTGTTCTGTAAGCTAGACTTAAGCTCAGCATAAAAGCAGAAAAGGAATGACTATTAAAATAACCTAGGCGAACAATGATTGATGAAAGTCTAAAGTAGCACTGTGTTAATAGAGAAAGGAATGAGAAAAAATATTCAACAAATATCTAGGAGATATAATTGGTGAAATTTTTAGTGATTAAGTTTGGATATTGGTAAAAGCAGAAGTTGACAATAGCTCCCAGATTGCTTTGAGTTGACACCTTGATCTTGAATTTCGCAGTCCCAAGAACTGTGATATTTCTCACAATGTTTATTGTTCAAGCCACCCTGTCTATGCTACTTTGTTACAGTAGCCAAAACTAAGACAATCTATATTCTTAACGTTTCTGGCAAATCTAAGTTGGATATGAAAAATATTCCTTTTAAACACTCTGTGTTCAATCAGCATCTCTCTAGTCCAGGGGAGATATTGAAAGATTACTATTGCTTCCTGCACTATATACAATACTTTGAGAGCTTTGCCTTTTGGAAGAGTATTTTTCCCATTTAAGTGAGTGCAGATAAAGGAAAGATTTGTGCAAAAATTGAACATTAACACAGTACACAGTCTCTACCTATGTTACATTTTTCTCTAGACCTTCATCGTCTAAAATAGAGTTCTTCAGAGAAACAGAACAAATAGATGTATATACAGATAGAAACAGATATTTATTTTAAGGAATTGGTCCTCATGATTATGAAAATTGACAAGTTTATAATGTCAACAAGAATTGATGTCGCAGTCTTGAGTCCAAAGGCCGTCTAGATGTAGAATTCCTGCCTTTCTTAATCTTTTCTCTTAAAACCTTCAACTGATTGGATACGGCCCACCCATAATGTGGAATATAAACTGCTTTAATCAACATGTACTGATTTAAATGTTAATCGCATCTAAAAAATACCTTTGCAATACCATCTAGACTGGCATTTGACCATAAACGAGTAGGTACCATAGCCTAGCCAATTTAATACATAAAATTTACGATTATGTCATCCTTCTGGGCCCACCCATTGATTTACTGACATTGATTTGCTATAACTTTTAAGGCAAATGATTAGTTACTTATAAGTCTTGTTATGCTTCCCATGATTTTTAACAAGCCAGTGAAAAAATGGGAACAGTACACTGCATTCTTTCTGATCAGAGAGCAGTGCATCAAATCGTACCTGTCAGAACAAGTTTATACTTAGTATTTTCTATTTACATATATCTTATACCAATACATACCTGAGATTAAGGGAATTATGTTTTTAATCCAGCTATTTACATGAGAATCATGGATTATATAAGACACTGGTCAAGATATTACAATTTTAGGACTGCATAAAACAGTAGTTTTCTGAGATAAAAAGCTAAAAATATCAAGTTTTTAATAGAAAATACTTATCATGGAAAAAATATTCTAATTCACTTTTATGCTATTGGAGGACCCAAATTAATACTCTTAACAGAGATTGAGAAAACTTAATATAAAATGTAACTTACACTGAAATTATATAGACTCTCGTCTTTATAGAATTTTAGCAAACCTTTGATAACATTACTATCTCATGATTTTGCATATATTTAAAACAAAGAGAGTGTATTTTCACTAAAAAACTTTGAGAAATCAGTTTGAAAAATTAATATAGAAATTTTTCTCAGGATTTTTCATTATGAAAATTTATAAACATTTACGTAAGTTGATAAAGTTTTAGTAAACTGCCATAACATTTTAGTATGCATATCATTAACTAAAATGTTCAGTATTTGTTTTCATTTTGTTTCTATGTAAAGTTTACATTCAATTAAACATGCAAATTTTAATTGTACCATTCTATAAGTTTTGACAAATGCATACAACCATGTAATGCTATGTATTAGCTATTAACCATTGCTATTCTTTCAAATAGTTCTCTCATCCTCCTTTTCACTCAGTCTTCACCCCATCCTATAGTAGAAAACCACTGTTTTGACTTTTTTCATACCATAGACTAATTTTGCCTGTTTTAGAACTACTTATAGTAATTAGAATCATACAGTTTGTGCTATTTTGTGTAATAGCACAAAACAATCACAGTGTATTTTGGAAAATTTGTGACTCTCTATATATCTGTGTATATATGCATTTTCTGTTAGGTTTTTGGCATCTTGACCCCCAAAAAGTATATTTTTATGGTTCACAACATACACATTATAAAAATACCATGTGTTAAGTTAATATTTTTGAGCACCTATAGTAGATAAATCAGTACACTTACTTTTTAAATTTATTCATTGGCTATATATTAGGGAATTTTTAATTTAGTTGGAGAAACATCAGAAAGCCACAGAAATAGTAATTCAGTTTGGTAAAGTTAAGTGCAAACTACTATCAGAGTCAAAGATACATAATTAACCTAAACTAAAGGATCATAGCTGGTTACCTCTGTTGTAAAATATAATGAGTTGTTTTATTTTTAATAAAATATGAATGATTATAATATAATAAAAATATACAGTTTATATGTAATAAACACATTGTAGTTTTTTCCTTATTTTTAATAATTTCATTAGTAATCTTTTGAAACCATACTTCACCAAAAATAAATTTTATGAATATTATTATTTTTAAATTAAAAAATAATTTAAAAGAAAGCAACTATGAAGCCTATGTTATTTGCATTTTTTATAAAATGAATAATAACTCTTCTTCCACACGATAAATACCTGACTCAAGTACATTTAATGAGAGCCAAGCAATATTTTCAGAAAAAAAATTTTAAATGATTACTAAGAAATTACTCAATTTGTATGGTAGTCAATCTGTTGTTAAGAGATAACAGTTGCTGTAATAAGAACATATCACAGCCTCATCAGGTTGAGTAAGAGCAGGACAATATTTATTCACACACACATCAAAATAAGAGAAAATGTTCTGTTATAAGGATACACCCATTTTATGTTCCAAATTAACATATTTGAGGTTATTATTTGTAATATTTTTAATCTAATGGTAAAGGCAAAAATGCTTCAATATGTGATTTAAAGAAATCAAAATGTGTATAGGACTGCAAATTACAAAGCTGACAAAACTGTCAAGCTAAAAACGTAATGTAACAGATTGTATATATCTATCACTTCTCTGTAAGCATTACCAATAATGCTAGACATAGAGAATACATATGTGATAAAAACAAACATTAAATAGCTATCTGAAAAATAATACAAATGTTGCTTAAAGTGTAAATAACATTCGCACATATCAAAACATTACCTACATGAGAAAAATACCCAAAGTTGGCTCAAAAATCAAAGAATCCTAAGGTGATTTTAAATCTCTCTTTAACAATTTTCTTAGTTTAGATCAATAATTTTCTTAGTTTAGATCATATCTACAATCTGTAAAATACCATCTATTCATTTAGTATTTTATTTATAAAATATTTAGCATCTATACTTTCTGAGGAATCACATTAGGCTCTTGAAATGTATTGGTAAACATACAGAATTTGTATTTATCAGTGGATAACTGATAAAATAAAACTAATATATGAATAAAATATACAGCATGCTAAAAGATGATCAGGGATATCAGGTAGGATGTTGAGAGTTTAAATGCAATCTTAAAAGTCAGGGTCATCCTCAATGACACTGGAACAGCAAGAATGAAGTTAAGAGAGCAGATCAAGATGATATCTAGAAGATATTCTAAGCAAAAGGAAGAGCTACTACAAAGACTCTAAGACAAGGAGGCCAGTGTAGCTGGAGCAGCCTGAGTGAGGGGAAGAAAAGTAAGAAATATAGTAAAGATAAGAAGGAATCCAGAACATCTATTGTATAGTAAGTCATGTTGCGGACATTGGTTTTGATCCTGAGTGAAACTGGGAGACAGTTTGCACAAAGGGGTGACTGTAATAGTTAGGGAAGTTTAGATGGTGGTCGTATAAGAGAAAGAAATAAATCAGATGTTATTTTAAGATTTTTGTTTGTTTTTCTAACCTCAGCATTGAAGGATGGATTTCTAGGGTGATCCTACATCATAGTCTCCTCCATCTCAATATGTGCCTGTTATCCAATATAGTACACTTTTTATTTTGAAAGTCTTTAGTATGAATGATAAATTATATGGTTTTTCTATGCTCATTGAAATTAGAGATACTGGTAGAGAGTAAAATTTTGAGGGAAGGCCAGTAGTTAAGTTTTAGAAGTGTTCAGTTTGTTTGTTTGTTTATTTGTTTTTAATCTATAAGAAGGAAATATGAGTGGAAGGTTGATTGGCAGTTAGATATGAGTCTTATCTCATATGTCATGACATTTCATTTTGGACTCATTATCACATGAATAATTTAAAACATGAGACTATGTTAGATTATTAAAAAGGTGAAATACAGATAGAAAGGAGAGTGGGCCAAGAACTAAGTCCAGGGTTGTGAACATGAAGGAGTGAGTGAACCAGCCAAGAAATTGACTGGCAAAAATAAGCTGTCAGTGAAGTGGGAGGAAAACCAAGAACATTGCTGTCTTAGATACAACTTGTAGAAATTATAATAAAAAGAAGGCAGTGTGTTCCCGATATCCATTGACATGAATCAAACCACCTTGAAACATAGCTAGTTAAAACAGAAGCCATTTTATCACATAATCACAATTTTGTGGGTCAAGAATTTCAACAGGGCTCACATGAGTGATTATTTTGCTCTTTGTAGCATTGACTAAAGTCCTCAGTGGTGTTTAGCTGGTGGAGGACTGATGTGGAGGGTCCAATACAGTTTCCCTCACATGTCTGG